>NC_091465.1:3379188-3624188 GCF_027789765.1 Dendropsophus ebraccatus | reverse complement strand
AGCCAAAGCTAGTGGACATAAGGTGTAGTGAAGACTATAGGAAAGTCAATATGCGGGCACAGGTTTTCTCATTCTTCTTCTGCTACAAGTATTCTTCTACACACTCCAACCTTCCGGCAGAGCACATTACTACTTGGTTTGAGACTCTTACGGCACCCTCCTCTCTACTACGCTACCTCAGTACAACTTTACCAACTCTACTACATCCTCCTCAGCACTTATCTCACAGATCTGGTGGTTTTACATCTCAGTATTTATTGGAACTTTGTCAAGTGTATATATATATATACACCGCTCTGGCCATCTGTGACTAAACTATCCCAAGGGACCCGGCAGCAACCCGGCAGGACACCGACCACAGGGGAGAAGGGTACAACCGGCCTTACACACTATAAGCAGGTGTGCCATCCCACCTGTGTGCCCACCGGGCACTGGCGTCACGTGACAAAACCCTAAGGTCCGGTTGTATCTCGGCCATCCACCAGCGCAGTGGTGTCACACTACAACACCTAGCAAGTCACCGACCGTCCCACCAACCAACACCATCCAGGGGCACACCACATGATGATCACCATCTTCATCATTAGCACCACCATCATCATCACATCATCTTCATCATCATCAGTAATTTAGGGGCGGCTGGAGTCTCCCCTGTTTTCTGTCCATCCCGGTGGACCCCCACAATAGCCTGGACACACCTCTTTTTATCCTAATCTGCATAAGCCCCTCCCATTATGAGGTATATTCCGAGATAGTTTGGTGTTCTATATTAGTGGAAGGTTCTGGACGCATCAGTCGGTGTGTCAGGCTGTATATACTGTATACTGTAGCCGGACAGGACACCTGCCAGAATCTTCTCTTTAGAACTCTCTTAGCAGGAGATGAGTATGACAGCAGGTAATGGACCCTGTGATTGATGGCAAACCTGCTGCTATTCAGCAGAGCTGTGTGTGTCACTGGTTACAGCTCATGACATATACAGCTCTGCTACACCAGTGTCTCTGTATACAGGTGATCTGCTGTATACATCACACTAGGGGGGCAGCCTGGGAACCATCAGGAAGCACTCTGGGAGTTGTAGTGCTTCCATAATATTATTAAACTAGAGGAGCAGGGAGCATGGAGGTTGTAGTTCTAGTCGGCGACTTGGTTGCTAGGACGTCACTACAGCCAATAGGGCGGTGTTTCCAGGCAGATCTGCATACACTCGCTGTTCGGCTGAATCTGTGTGTGAATTAGGTTATAGGTGTATAATACCGTATACTGCTGCTATATCTGCTCTCCTAGTATCATCCACCAGCCGCTATCAGCTGCCTGTGATGTATGAACACTGTGGGGGTCCCGCTGTGTTATGCAGATGAGGGGGCGTGGCTACAATGACATAAACATAATGGTCATTACTCACCTCTCCCCATAACTGTGCAGTGGTGGATTGCTGCTCCGGGACCCCGAGATCTCCTTCACAGCTGACGTCACAACCTGCTTGATGGACTCTCCGCTCAGCAAGTCAGTGATTGGTGCCGGATCCCCCCCAACAATTAGGTTCAGGGACAAAAAGCTCCCAGCTGTCCTCCTCTGGGATGGCGGGGTTATTGGCCCTTCAGCCCTGGGCAGGGGCGTAGCTAAAGGCTGATGGGCCCTGGTGCAAAATGTAAGCTTGGGGCCCCCCTGCCCCCCCATCCCACCTGAACAGGCGCAGTCAGGGGAAAAAAAACATTATATCCAATTACTCAAAGGAGACGCCCCCCCTAATGTGCGACCGTGTCCTAATGAACTGTCCCTCTCATGTACCGTGCCACTGCCTTTACCTCTTGTATTGTGCCACTACCGCCAGGACATGATGGCGCTATCCATCACTGTCATATATAGTACAATATCTATTCTCTATGGCATACTGTACTATAGGTGGCATACTATATCACAATGTTGTACCGTATGTACCATAGTATACTAATCAATATGTAACTTACTATACTTTATAACACTTTGTAGACTCCACATAACATACGGTATACAGCATATACCAGGGATGGCAGGACCCCAGTCGCCGGAGCAGGGGGTGAGGGGTTTCCTATTGCACACCTAAGCAAATATACTGTTTAGGACTCTGGGAAAGCTGTATCCCACCTGTAATAATTCACAGTACAGCTCCAAACTTCTGAATGGTAGTTTATGACAACTGCATTGGAGTAAGGGGTTAACCACTGCATGACCATTCATAGTGTTCAGATGAGTCTTTGAAAGCTTTGTGCCGCCTTATATAATAACTGTTAGAACTAAATGTAGTGTACAACCTTTCACCCCAGAGTTGTGGTTAAACTACGATTCCCAGGATGCCCTGAAAGCTGCATGAGTTGTAATTTCATGACAGCTGGGGAGCAATAGGTTGCATATTGCATGCTGCCATACAGGATCCTGAGAAAGCTGGGTGACATTTCCAAAGTGCAGCTCTCATCTGCAACTTTCCAGGCTCCTGAATGGTTCATGACAGCTAAGCAGCAATGGTGCAGCAGTGAGAGGGTTAATTGGAATGAGAGGTTACCTGAGCCGCTCATGTGCTTCTATCCGTAGCCTCAGCTCACAGTCTCCGCAGGTATACACAGTGCAGGATCCACGCACCCCCCCCCCCCCCTTCATGTCTGTGCCTGGAGTGAAGGAGACAGGGAGCGAGGAGGAGACCATCCCGGGACACTGGGGGGGGGGACGTTCTGGAGCAGTTGTGAGTGTATGGCGAGGAAGAGGCCTCCTTATCGTTATCACCGCTGCCGGGGGAAATAATGATAGCGGAGCCACCAGGCTGAGCAGCCAGAGCACTGGAGCTGCATTCACCTCTGAGGATCCTCCGCTCAGCAGGCAGGGGGCGCCGAGAATAGAGCAGCCTACAGCTCTCCCCAACTAGCAGTCATGATCACAGCTGCTTTGGGTGGTGAAGGGGCTGCGGGCCCCCCAGTGTAGGGGCCCAGTCACCATGGCGACCGTTGCGACCCCTATAGCTACGCCACTGGCCCTGGGTTCAAGTGTGGTGAGTCCCCGGATGATGTTATAGCGGTGGGACGGCCGGTCACTTGCTAGATGGAAGTGTGACGCCACTTCTATGGTGGATGGCCGAGATACAGCCGGACCTTAGGGTTTTGTCACGTGACGCCAGTGCCAGGTGGGCACACAGGTGAGATGGCACGCCTGCTTTTATAGTGTAAGGCCGGTTGTAGCCTTCTCCCCTGTGATCGGTGTCCTGCCGGGCTGCTGCCGGGTCCCTTGGGATAGTGTAGTGACAGGTGGTCAGAGCGGTGTAGTAATGCTGCTTTTACACAGACAGATTTATCTGACAGATTTTGGAAGCCAAAGCCAGGAATGGATTTGAAAAGGGGATAGATCCCAGTCTTTCCTTTATGACCTGATCCCTGTTTATAGTCTGTTCTTGGTTTGGGCTTCAAAGATCTGTCAGATAAATCTGTCTGTGTAAACGCACCATTACCCTCCCAAATAGTGGTAGGAGCCGCCACCCACAGAAAGGGGAGATGTCCCAAGGTAGCGGTGCAGGTGCTGTGCAGGTGGTAGCCAGTAATCACAGACACAGTAATAAGCAGGTAATGCAACGGATCTTCAGGTACTGATACAGTTCCAATAAATACACAAACATAAAACCACCAGATCTGTGGGATAAGTGCTGAGTAGGATGTAGTAGAGTTGATAAGGTTGTACTGAGGTAGTAGAGAGGAGGGTACCGTGAGAGTCTCAACCCAACTAGTAATGTGCTCTGCCGGAAGGTTGAAGTGCTTAGAAGAATACCTGTAGAAGAAGAAGAAGAAGAAACAACCTGGCTGAGCCGTACTGATGGGTGACACAGGCCCCAGACCTTGTTACCTGGGTTGAGCCGAATGGTTAGAGTTCCTATGTACACCCGCGTTGCAAGATGGAGTTCATCGACTTTACGTAACTTTGCTCCACCCGGATCAGTTCCTAGCTCTTTGGCTTTTCTCCGGATACTGTCCTGCATTGTAGTTAATCCTAGTCTTCAGTGTGGGTTGAGGTTATTTGTTGGCTTGTCCTCTCCTGAAGGGCTTAGCAGCGCATCATACAGTGGGTTTGGTGCTTCAAGAAAAAGATATGTCAGAGAGGTCCGTTCTGCGTCCAACCCATGCGGGGTATTGACTAAGACTGACTTGTGTAGAGGGGACCTGGGTGAGGGCCAGGGCCCAGGTAAAACCATGGTAGAGAGCTATCTGAGATGTGTCCTTGCTCCACCAAAGCCCAGCTAAGACTCCCAAGGGACTAACTTCCTAACCAGCGTGTAAGATGCGCTGTGGTTGGGTGGAAAGAGTGCAATAGAGGAATGGGATAGAAAAGAGAAGATCTGAGAGAAGAAAGAAAAAATCCTAGTGGTTAACAGAATCTAGGACTTATACAAACAATAACCCTTTAGGCCACTTCAGCCGTGCAGCTTCTAGACCTTCGCTATACAATACAGTGACATCTAGTGGTCATCTGGTAACACTACAGCTGTGACAAGACCCCAAACAAGTACAGACTTTTACGAGGGGTGTAAAGGATAGCAACACCCCTAGTGGGACATCACATTGCTACTATATCTACTATACAGTGCTAAACACTACAAAGGGAGAAGAGTCTGGGAAATCTGGGCCAACGCTGTGAGCCAGTCTAAAAGTGCAAGGCAGTATACTGAGACACAAGAGGAACTAGCCTGAATAGGAAAAAGCTATCTGAAGGTCTATGTATTCTATCTCGCAGTGCAGGTAACTGGGATACCCCCGGGAGCTTAGCTTCACCCAGACAACCACTACTGGGGTTGTATGACCCTATTAGGACGGGTAACTCGACACTGTAGGGCACAAGGTGGTCAAACAAAGTCTAAACACGAGTACAAGTAAACGTCTCACTACCAAGTATATTTCTTCCAAGTTCCGTCAGAGTACATTGCTACATTGGGTTGGGACTCCCTCAACAAACTCTTCTCCTCTACTCTACTCTGAACTTCACAAGCACCGCTACAACTACCTCTCTTGTCTTCTAATTCTTCAAGCACCTCCTCGAGCATGACCAAGTAAAGCACTAAAGTTTATGCAAAGATTTATCTATTCTACAAAAGTGTTCTATATTACTAAGTGACTGTACAGTAAAGCTGTTATATTTTTCTATCACTGGGACTCAGTCATCCTTTTCTCCGCACCAGCGTACCAACACCCCCCTTCCCCCTCGCTGTCAGTCACCTATCATAGTGAACATGCCCCCCCCCCTCGCTGTCAGTCACGGGAGACGCCGTGAATCATGTCAAGCACCTACCCCTTCATTTTCTTAGCATACTCTTTGGACGGATGGGACAACACAAAGATCCCATCTCTGCCTAATGTCCTTAAAGGGGTTATCCAGCGCTACAAAAACATGGCCACTTTCCCCCTACTGTTGTCTCCAGTTTGGGTGGGGTTTTTAACCTCAGTTCCATTGAAGTAAATGGAGCTTAATTGCAAACCGCACCTGAACTGGAGATAACAGTAGGGGGAAAGTGGCCATGTTTTTGTAGCGCTGGATAACCCCTTTAATTCCATTTTCGGAAGGTAAAAGCTTCGGATTAGTACCGCGCGCCATCAGGAATGGGGAACCTTTGGCCCTCTAGTCTTCTGCTGTCCAGTGATGATGAGAGTGGTAGTTTTGCAACAGCTAGAGGGCAGCAGGGTCCCCATCCCTGGTGTAGATGTATATATATATATATATATATATATATATATATACAGTACATGTAGACAAAGTGGCTCCACCAGGCACCAATATAGAAAGGTCCTGGCACCGGAGCCACCATGCCTGATACTAGAGACCTTCATGTTCCTTTCTGCACCTCCTGGCACCGGGGACGCCATGTCTGATACTAGAGACCTTCATGTTCCTTTCTGCAGCTCCCGGCTGCCCATAATGTCGGGAAGTTCTAACGTTTTTCTCCATCCAGGAAGTTTTCTTCACAGCCGATATTTGATATCACTCATTATATCTTTCACATGGCTTCATGGCAGGAGGGCAGTATTGGCATTGCCAAGTCTTTGACCCATGTCTGCTCTCAGTTCGAGAGAGAGGGAGGGGGAGGGAGGGAGAGAAAGAGGGGAGAGAGAAAGAGAAAGAAAAAGAGAGAGGGGAGAGAGAAAGAGAAAGAAAAAGAGAGAGGGGAGAGAGAAAGTCAGAGAAAGAGAGAAAGATAGAGAGTAAGAATGAACCTGGAGTTAAGTTTTCTCCTGGGAGAAGTTTCAGCCTCCTCAGTGCTTCTGAACCCAGTCCAGTCTATGTACAGCCAGCTTCAAGTATCTCTTCTGTTCCAGTCTGTGCTCCAAGAAGGAGTTTCATCTTAGAGAGAACAAGGGTCTCTCTGCAATACGCTGATCTCTTGGCTGGGGTCCCTTAGCAACAGTAAACAACAAACAAGGTAATCTGAAGGTCTCTAGAGGCTAAGACCTGGGTGCTGTATGGAGGTCCTTGCGCTGTTGTGGTCGCAGTGACAGCAGAGTTGGTGATGGAGGAAGATGGCGGCTCTGCAGGGTAAAACGAAATCTCATTGTAAATAATGTATTTTTGACTCCTTATCGCTGTAGAAAAAGAAGCTCCCAGCGGACGTTCTTCTATGAAAGTGATTTGTATTGTGAGGACCCTGACAAACAGCGGATTATTACATTATACCTCCTGGGGGGGGGGGGGGGGCTGGAGGTCGGAGGTTACACTTACACTTTTAAGGATGACTCCGGCTGTATTTGAGGAGGGGATTTCAGGTGGCCAAATGAACCCAATGTATTTTACAGAAGCAATTTTGCTTAGTAAGTTTAATTTAGTGATATTGATTGTAGCAGTGTTATTGATCTTGTACCGGATAGGTGATAAATGTTTGGTCGGAGAGGAGCCGAGAGCCGGAACCCCCAACAATCACAATTAAAGGAATATTGTGTCCTTAATTCTCCAAAGTCTAGAAAAAGATGGAGAAGATAAATGATGAGTGTGGGCATGCTCTGTGCAAGTCAGCTGAGCATGCTCACTAATGTCCCTTATACTATAATGCAGCATGCTCACTTATACATATACTGATCCCTTATATTATAATTCAGCATGCTCACTGATACATATACTGATCCCTTATATTATAATGCAGCATGCTCACCTATACATATACTGATCCCTATACTATACTGCAGCATGCTCACCTATACATATACTGATCCCTATACTATATTGCAGCATGCTCACCTATACATATACTGATCCCTATACTATATTGCAGCACGCTCACCTATACATATACTGATCCCTATACTATATTGCAGCATGCTCACCTATACATATACTGATCCCTATACTGATCCCCTATACTATAATGCAGCATGCTCAACTATACATATACTGATCCCTATACTATATTGCAGCACGCTCACCTATACATATATACTGATCCCTATACTATATTGCAGCATGCTCACCTATACATATACTGATCCCTATACTGATCCCCTATGCTATAATGCAGCATGCTCAACTATACATATACTGATCCCTATACTATATTGCAGCACGCTCACCTATACATATATACTGATCCCTGTACTGATCCTTATACTATAATGCAGCATGCTCACTGATCCCTATACTATATTGCAGCATGCTCACTGATCCCTGTACTGATCCCTATACTATAATGCAGCATGCTCACCTATACATATACTGATCCCTATACTATATTGCAGCATGCTCACTGATCCCTGTACTGATCCTTATACTATAATGCAGCATGCTCACTGATCCCTATACTATATTGCAGCATGCTCACCTATACATATACTGATCCCTATACTATAATGCAGCATGCTCACCTATACATATACTGATCCCTATACTATATTTCAGCATGCTCACCTATACACATATACTGATCCCTATACTATACTGCAGCATGCTCACCTATACATATACTGATCCCTATACTATATTTCAGCATGCTCACCTATACACATATACTGATCCCTATACTATACTGCAGCATGCTCACCTATACATATACTGATCCCTATACTATATTGCAGCATGCTCACCTATACATATACTGATCCCTATACTATATTGCGGCATGCTCACCTATACATATATACTGATCCCTATACTATATTGCAGCACGCTCACCTATACATATACTGATCCCTATACTATATTGCAGCATGCTCACCTATACATATACTGATCCCTATACTATATTGCAGCATGCTCACCTATACATATACTGATCCCTATACTATATTTCAGCATGCTCACCTATACATATATACTGATCCCTGTACTGATCCTTATACTATAATGCAGCATGCTCACTGATCCCTATACTATATTGCAGCATGCTCACCTATACATATACTGATCCCTATACTATATTGCAGCATGCTCACTGATCCCTATACTATATTGCAGCATGCTCACCTATACATATACTGATCCTTATACTATATTGCAGCATGCTCACCTATACATATACTGATCCCTATACTATATTTCAGCATGCTCACCTATACATATATACTGATCCCTATACTATACTGCAGCATGCTCACCTATACATATACTGATCCCTATACTATATTGCAGCATGCTCACCTATACATATACTGATCCCTATACTATATTGCGGCATGCTCACCTATACATATATACTGATCCCTATACTATATTGCAGCATGCTCACTGATCCCTATACTATATTGCAGCATGCTCACCTATACATATACTGATCCCTATACTATATTGCAGCATGCTCACTGATCCCTATACTATATTGCAGCATGCTCACCTATACATATATACTGATCCCTATACTATACTGCAGCATTCTCACCTATACATATATACTGATCCCTGTACTGATCCCTATACTATATTGCAGCATGCTCACCTATACATATATACTGATCCCTATACTATATTGCAGCATGCTCACCTATACATATATACTGATCCCTATACTGATCCCTATACTCTAATGCCTCCATTATTATCTGCTCTATAGGCAGCTCAGCCAGGTCTGTGAGAACCTATATAACTATACATCTTCTCTAGTTCCCCACCCTGAGGCTTTCCAGCTGTTGTAGAACTACAATTCCCATCACGCTATAGGAGCCACCTGCTGTGCGGGGATGATGAGAGTTGTAGTTCAGTGATAGCTGTAATAGATGTCGCCTATAGATTGGCAGCATCGCCTTACACCTTGTCTGTAATAGCGGAGATACCGATGCTGCAGAAAGACATAAAGATGGACGGAACATTATAATGTTATCTGGGATGTCACCTCCTTGTCCAGTATCCTGCGAGGTTAGAGTTCCTCCATCTCTCATGGCTTCAGCAACGACTCCACATAGTGATAGCAGTGCAGATCGCCGGTTTAATCACCTTAAAAAGGGATTTTTGTTTTAATTTAATTAATAAATAATAACTTATAACTTTATTACAGAAAACGTCTCCTTCTTCTCACATCTGTGCAGCCCTGCAGTTCTCCACACAGCCACCGGGGGCAGCAGAGAGGCCGTCTCCTCCATTCTCCTCCATTATAACCGTACAATGTAAGAAACTGAGATGTGTTCTTTAATAATGTTACTTCACAGAGGTATAAAACTTTTGTAAAGAATTGTAAAAACAACAACCTGCCAGAGCCCCCCTTTAATAGAGAGTATTGTATTAATATTACGCTGGAGAAATGTAACACAAGCTGAATCCTGGGTGATTGGGTGGGAGGGGGATCCTTAGTCCCTGATCCTCCTTCCTATCACCCCGGTGGGGCAGGGGTTAGATGTGCACTTTGCGGCTCCTACCAGTTTGTCGGATCGGCCTCTATTCTTTATATATTACTAAAGTTTTTGTCTATTTTTGGGAAAACAACATAGAAATTCCACATAAACAGTCCTCCCATAATCCACTCCTCTCTCTCCGTCACTATTGTGTCTGGTATCACACCTGACCCTGAGAATTATATGATGAGAAATGCCCCTCTGCTCCTCCCCCACTACCCTGCATCTGGCTTCCACATTGGGCAGGGGTTGTGGCGTTCGGAGGTGTCTCTGAGTAGATGGAGTAGATGTTGCAGTTTCCCTTTGGAGCCTCTGGGGGCGCAGTTACCCAGGAGCACCACTCTCGATTGATGCAGATAAGACTTTCCTATCAGTCATCCTGAGACATGAGCAGTGAAGATGCAAATGATTGTTTTTCATTAATGAATTTCTACTAAACACGTCTAATTAATTTACATGATCAAATGTTGTGTTCCTCAACGCATTACAACCCGTAAAAAGTGCAAAGCCGAGAAAAACAAAGAGGAGACGGATGTGTGGAAGATTAATATCTCCTAGGAGATGAAATATAATTAAACAAGGCATCCTCGTGTTTTGATAAACAAAGTGTTAGAGTCATCCATGGAGGATCCTGGAGCGGAGGCCAATCCTTCGCCTCGGCCATAGAAGACACTTTGGGGAAGAGACGTCAGGCAGAACTGTAATAAGCGAGAGATGTGATTAAAAAGACTCATCCCCGAGCTGCAGAACGGAGGAAACGCTGAGCCAGGGAATCAGCCGCCATCAGGGTCAGGTCTATAGGGTTTGTCATCGAGAGGAACGGTGAGAGGAACTGTCACAGAATCAGACGTCTGAAGATCAGAAGATCTGCTCCTACTATGTCGTCTCAGAGATGGCAAAAATATCATCCGGAAGAGCACAGAAAGGAACCAAACCAAGGAAACCTTATAAACTATTAGAACGTCCAGTCATCTCTGGTTGGGTTCTATGATGGTTTTCTCTCCTCTGATGATCGACTTTCTGATGATCGACTCTCTTCTGATGATCGGCTTTCTGATGATCGACTCTCTTCTGATGATCGGCTTTCTGATGATGGACTCTCTCTCCTGATGATGGACTCTTTTCTGATGATAGACTCTTTCTTCTGATGATGAACTCTCTCTTCTGATAATCGACTTTGTGATGATGGACTCTCTTTTCTGATGATTGATTTTCTCGTCTGATGATCGACTTTCTGATAAAAGACTCTCTCTTCTAATGATGGACTCTCTTCTGATGATGGACTCTCTTCTGATGATAGACCCTCTCTTCTGATGATAGACCCTCTCTTCTGATGATAGACCCTCTCTTCTGATGGACTCTCTCTTCTGATGATAGACCCTCTCTTCTGATGATGGACTCTCCCCTCTGATGATAGACTCTCTCTTCTGATGATGGACTCTCTCCTCTGATGATAGACTCTCTCTTCTGATGATAGACCCTCTCTTCTGATGATAGACCCTCTCTTCTGATGATAGACCCTCTCTTCTGATGATAGACTCTCTCTTCTGATGATAGACCCTCTCTTCTGATGATAGACTCTCTCTTCTGATGATAGACTCTCTCTTCTGATGATAGACTCTCTCTTCTGATGATGGACTCTCTCTTCTGATGATAGACTCTCTCTTCTGATGATGGACTCTCTCTTCTGATGATAGACTCTGTATTCACATGATGGACTCTCTCTTCTGATGATAGACTCTGTATTCACATGATGGACTTTCTCTTCTGATTGTGGACTCTCTCTTCTGATGATAGACCCTCTCTTCTGATGATGGACTTTCTCTTCTGATTGTGGACTCTCTCTTCTGATGATAGACTCTCTCTTCTGATGATGGACTTTCTCTTCTGATTGTGGACTCTCTCTTCTGATGACTTTCTCTCCTTTCTAGACTTGTAATGAATCTATGGGATTTCCCCACCATGATCGGGCACCATCCGGACTCTTCTTCTGGGGTCTCCTCGTATATGAGATGATGTGCCGCTTCCTGTGGAGATGTTCATTTATAATATAACGGGACGTCGGGAAGGTTTTCTGCCGCGATCACAATAAAAAGTTTTTTTAAGGGACGGTAGTACTGATCAGCAGAGTGATTATCCCACAAACATACGGAACAAAGTGTTGGTGGTCCAGAACTGGGGCAGACAGGTTCATGCTTTTTACCTGATGTTGGAGTAGCCCTTTAAGAGGTGAAGGAGTAGTGGAAGGTGGGTTAGGGTGGAGCAGGGGGAGGGGATATGAGGTGATTGTTACCTGAGCGTATAAGCACCATGGTGCTGTTCTATACAATTAGCGCTGACACTGATATCACTTAGATTTGTATATTTTTTATTACATTTTAGCTATTTTTTTGCAGCGCTTCATCTCTGCATCCACAGGAGCCCGGCCACAGTGTACAGCAGCACATAAGAAGCAATATACGGCATCCAGACTACCTCAGCATGCATTAAAGTCAGATGCTGCAAAGGCACTAAAGGCAATTTAGATTCCCATATAGACAGAAATTCATAGCGGAGCTTGAAAGCAATGTCATATGGGTGACAGGAAGAAAGAGCTGGAGCGCTTCCTGCTTTGTCCACACAATGCATCAATGCCGGGATTGAAGTTTGGGGAAAAAAAGAGAAAAATGGTAAAATAGAAATGAGAAGAAATAAAGGGATGAAGTCATGTATAAATAATGGATATGAAAAGTATCCGCAGCTTCATCTGGGATCAATATGTTTTCTATGGAATCTTCTCATAATCGTCCATCCTGGAGCCGGGATTGTGCTTACAGCATGAGAGAGAATAAAGATATTCTATGCCTATTCACAACATAGAGAGAGAGAGAGAGAGAGAGAAAGACATGAAGAGATAGATAGATAGATAGATAGATAGATAGATAGATAGATAGATAGGATATAGATAGATAGGAGATAGATAGATAGATAGATAGATAGATAGGAGATAGATAGGAGATAGATAGATAGATAGGAGATAGATAGATAGGAGACAATTGTGCCCCCCTGCTGGTCCTGTTCTTACAATGCTGGTCCTTGCTGGTGCTGTTCGGACAATGCTGATCTCCTGCTGGTGCTGTTCTGACATTGCTGGTCCCTTTAATCTTTTTCATGCCACCAAATGGGAAATTCCTGCTCATCCAATCATTAGCTTAGAGCGGTCACAGTTATGGCCAGTAATTGGCTGATTGGGGCGATTCTTTGGACACCTTTCCTTTTATCAACACAGAATTGATTTTTTTTATTTAGATACAAAACAATAAAAAAAATAAACAACTAAATAAACTTCCTTACTGGACCTTCCCATCTGGACCTTCCTGCCTGGACCTTCCCATCTGGACCTTCCTGACTGGTCTTCCTGCCTGGACCCTCTTGTCTGGACCTTCCCGCCTGGACCTTTCTGTCTGGACCTTCCCGCCGGGACCTTTCTGTCTGGACCTTCCCGCCGGGACCTTTCTGTCTGGACCTTCCCGCCTGGACCTTCTCGTCTGGACCTTTCTGCCTGGACCTTCCCTTCTGGACCTTCCCTTCTGGACCTTCCCATCTGGACCTTCCCTTTAAGATTTTGACACATTTATTGGTCTGAAATCTTGGCAGATTGGAAGTTTGGGAGCCGTACGTTTACAGCGAGGAGTAAATGAGCGGAGTGTGTTGGACGGTAATTGGCTAAACATGGTGCGTGCGACGTCCCTGGTGAAACATATGTAGACAGAATATAAGCAGCGCAGACGAATATTTATTAACTTTCTTCCGTACAAAATAATGATGTCCTGGGAGAGAAGCGTCTTCCCGTAAACGACACTTTCTGAGTAATGGAGATCCTAATTTGGCGCTTTACAAATGACTGCGGTGACTCCGACAATCTCCCCCCCGCCCCAGTTCCACAGAAGGAAGGAAACCAGGAACCCGGCCGTGATTGCTTTATCTCAATGATTGCTGTTTCTGAACTTCTAATAACCAATTGTCACTTCACAAGACGTAATTACATAGAGGGGAGTTCTTGTGGCCGTGGTTACCAGGCCGAATCAACAGTTGGATGCCTCTTCTCCCCCCTTCTCCTTCCTTCTCCCCCTTCTCCTTCCTTCTCCCCCTTCTTTCCCCTTCTCCCCTCTTCTCTTCTCCCCCTTCTCCTCTCTTCTCCTTCCTTCTCCTTCTTCTCCTCTCTTCTCCCCCTTCTCCCCTCTTCTCTTCTCCTTCCTTCTCCTCCTTCTCCTCTCTTCCCCCCTCTTCTCCTCTCTTCTTCTCCCTTCTCATCTCCCTCCTTCTCCCCCCTTCTCTTCTCCCCTCTTCTCCTTTACCCCTCTTCTCCCTACTTCTCCGTCCTGCTCTCCTCTTCTCCTTCCTTCTCTCCTCTTCTCTCCCTTTCTACCCTCTTCTCCTCCCTTCTCCCCTCTTCTCCCCCCTTCTCCTCTCTTCTCCCCTCTTCTTACCCCTTCTCCCTCTTCTCCCTCCTTCTCCCCTCTTCTCTTCTTCTTCCTTCTCCTCTCTTCCCCCCTTCTCATCTCTTCTCCCCCTTCTTCTTTCTCTCCTCTCTTCCCCCTTCTCCTTCCTTCTCATCCTATCTTCTCCCCTCTTCTCCCTCCTTCTCCTCCCTTCTTTCCTCTTCTCCCCTTCTTCTCCCCTTTTCTCCCCCTTCTCCATCCTTCTCTCCTCCTTTCTCCATCCTTCTCTCCTCTTCTCCCCCTTAATCTTCTTCCTCTTCTCCCCTCTTCTTATCTCTCCTCTCCCCTGTTCTTTTCTCCCCCCTTCTCTTCTCCCCTCTTCTCCCTACTCCCCCTGCTCTCCTCTTCTCCTCCCCTCTCCCCTCTTCTTTCCCCTTCTCCCCCCTTTTCCTCTCTTCTCCACCCTTCTCCTCCCTTCTCCTACCTTTTCCCCTCTTCTCGTCTCCCCCCTTCTCTCCTCTTGTCCTCCTTTCTCCCCTCTTCTTTCTCCTTCTCCCCCCTTCTTCCTCCTTCTCTTCTCCCCCCTCCTTCCTCTTCTTTCCCCTTCTCCCCCCTTTTCCTCTCTTCTCCATTCTTCTCCTCCCTTCTCCCCTCTTCTCCTCCCTTCTCCCCTCTTCTCCCCCCTTCTTCCTCCTTCTCTTCTCTCCTCTTTTCCCCTTCCTCCCCTCTTGTTTCTCCTTTTCCCCCTTCTCTTCTCCCCCTTCTTCCTCCTTCTCTTCTCTCCTCTTCTCCCCCTTCTTCCTCCTTCTCCCCCCTTCTCTTCTCCCCTCTTCTTCCTCCTTCACCCCCCTTCTCTTCTCTCCTCTTATTTCTCCTTCTCTTCTCCCCCCCTCCTCCCCTCTACTTTCCCCTTCTCCCCCCTTTTCCTCTCTTCTCCACCATTCTCCTCCCTTCTCCCCTCTTCTCTCCTCTTCTCCCCCCTTCTCTCCTCTTCTTTCTCCTTCACCCCCCTTCTCTTCTCTCGTCTTCTCTTCTGCTGATTTCTCAACATCATGACTTTTTTTTCCTTTTTGACATCATGACTTTTTTTTCCTTTTTGACAACATGACTTTTTCCCTCTTCTTCTGCTAATTGTCACCACTGTGGCAAGTAAATGATTTCCACAATTTTTTTTCAGTGCGTCGTCACAAATGGAAGTGGAGATCAGCTGAGTGTGTGAGTGCCAGCTCTTTGTTGCTTTTGTTTTCTTTTGCTTTTTGAATTTTAGATTTTGGCTTTTTAGACTTTTTGCTGCATTTCACACTCGGCTGTAACATCTTGTTTCTTACTTTTCTTCAGAATGACAAATTCCCAAATACTGAGAGAAGGAATCAGGCTTCCTTCATCAGGGGAATTGTCCCCCAACCCCCATCCACTTGGTGCCTGGAAAATAAATGTGAAGTCTCATTTATTAGAGTTTTCTGCTTTCCATTTATTTATGTTTTTATTTTTTTAAGGGTCCTCCAAAACGAGAGAGGTGCCATGAAGCAGGGGAGAGAAAGGGCCGTCCGTGGAGGTACTCCGCTACCAATTTATCTATGTAAGTGGCTTTTGTGCACAATACTGCACTATACAATAGTAATTTCTCATAAAAGCTTCCCCAAGATTGGAACATTAGACAAATTAGATAGAAGATAGATAGATAGATAGATAGATAGATAGATAGATAGATAGATAGGAGATAGATAGATAGATAGGAGATAGATAGGAGATAGATAGATAGGAGATAGATAGGAGATAGATAGATAGATAGATAGATAGATAGATAGATAGATAGATAGATAGATAGGAGATAGATAGGAGATAGATAGATAGATAGGAGATAGATAGATAGATAGATAGATAGGAGATAGATAGATAGATAGATAGATAGATAGATAGATAGATAGGGGATAGATAGATTGATAGATAGGAGATAGATAGATAGATAGATAGATAGATAGGAGATAGATAGATAGATAGATAGATAGATAGATAGATAGGAGATAGATAGATAGATAGGAGATAGATAGATAGATAGATAGATAGATAGATAGATAGGAGATAGATAGATAGATAGATAGATAGGGGATAGATAGATAGATAGATAGATAGATAGGAGATAGATAGATAGATAGATAGATAGAAGATAGATAGATAGATAGGAGATAGATAGATAGATAGGAGATAGGTAGATAGATAGATAGATAGATAGATAGATAGGAGATAGATAGATAGATAGATAGATAGATAGATAGATAGATAGGAGATAGATAGATAGATAGATAGATAGATAGATAGATAGGGGATAGATAGATAGATAGATAGATAGATAGATAGATAGATAGATAGATAGGAGATAGATAGATAGATAGATAGATAGATAGGAGATAGATAGATAGGAGATAGATAGATAGATAGATAGATAGATAGGAGATAGGTAGATAGATAGATAGATAGATAGGAGATAGATAGATAGATATATAGATAGATAGGAGATAGATAGATAGATAGATAGATAGATAGATAGATAGATAGGAGATAGATAATAGATAGATAGATAGATAGATAGATAGATAGATAGATAGATAAGATAGATAGATAGATAGATAGATAGATAGGAGATAGATAGATAGATAGATAGGAGATAGATAGATAGATAGGAGATAGATAGATAGATAGATAGATAGATAGGAGATAGATAGATAGATAGATAGATAGATAGATAGGAGATAGATAGATAGATAGATAGATAGGAGATAGATAGATAGATAGGAGATAGATAGATAGGAGATAGATAGATAGATAGATAGATAGATAGGAGATAGATAGATAGATAGATAGATAGGGGATAGATAGATAGATATATAGATAGATAGATAGATAGATAGGAGATAGATAGATAGATAGGAGATAGATAGATAGATAGATAGATAGATAGATAGATAGGAGATAGATAGATAGATAGATAGATAGATAGATAGGAGATAGATAGATAGATAGATAGGAGATAGGTAGATAGATAGATAGGAGATAGATAGATAGATAGATAGATAGGAGATAGATAGATAGATAGATAGGGGATAGATAGATAGATAGATAGATAGATAGGAGATAGATAGATAGATAGATAGATAGATAGATAGATAGATAGATAGATAGGAGATAGATAGATAGGAGATAGATAGATAGATAGATAGATAGATAGATAGATAGGAGATAGGTAGATAGATAGATAGATAGATAGGAGATAGATAGATAGATAGATAGATAGATAGATAGATAGAAGATAGATAGATAGATAGATAGATAGATAGATAGATAGGAGATAGATAGATAGGAGATAGATAATAGATAGATAAGATAGATAGATAGATAGATAGGAGATAGATAGATAGATAGATAGGAGATAGATAGATAGATAGATAGATAGATAGATAGGAGATAGATAGATAGATAGATAGATAGATAGATAGATAGATAGATAGGAGATAGGAGATAGATAGGAGATAGATAGATAGGAGATAGATAGATAGATAGATAGATAGATAGGAGATAGATAGATAGATAGATAGATAGATAGATAGATAGGAGAGAGATAATAGATAGATAGATAGATGGATAGATAGGAGATAGATAGATAGATAGATAGATAGATAGATAGATAGATAGATAGATAGATAGGAGATAGACAGATAGATAGATAGGAGATAGATAGGAGATAGATAGATAGATAGATAGATAGGAGATAGATAGATAGGAGATAGATAGATAGATAAAACGAATCTTGGAGCGGCACCACCTTAGCAAGGTGTAGTGGGTGCCAGCGGACAGTCGAGACCACGACCAGGCTAGATATAAAACAGGAATCTCCACGGCACTCCAAATTCATCAAAATTAGTGTTTATTCCATGGTGAAAACAGCACAGCAAAGTGTCAAAAACAGCGACGTTTCGACGACCTCCGTCGTCTTTTTCAAGCGTGGTAACACTACATACATCAGATCCTCTTATACAGGTGAGTGAAATTAGTCCACAACAGTGATTGGTGCACAAGTGCACGTGACATATACTTGACAAACAAAGCATTTGTTACAGAAATTATATTATTGTGTTTAAGGTACAATATTTCTTGTACAAGTGCATAGTGAAGTGAAAAATAAATAAAAAAATGCTCGAGCCAGACGGCGAGTCATGTGTCAAATCCAATGGTTAGATTAAGTAAATACTGATTGTAGCGGTTGCGGCTCACACCCAAATGATCCAGGAACCTTGGCAGCAGGTAATAAGAAAAGTTCATGTCCACACCCATCAGGTGTGGAAGCAAAAATGCATGTTGAGAGTAGTAGTACAATGGAAGCAAGGTACTTCAGGCCGCTCTATGTGAGATCGCATCACCCCAGTACACATGTGTGTATGGTACCGCTATCTCACTAAATGGAGCTGCCTATTCCCCTGTTACAGGATACAAAAGACGTATAGTGTGTGAACATTCACCAACATGTTGAAAAATTATATAATGAAAATAGTAGTATAATGGGAGCAGGGTACTTCAGGTTGCTCTATGTGAGGTCGCATCACCCCAATGCACATAAGTGCATGGTACTGCCGTCTCACCTGTAAGGGCTACCTATTCCCCTGTTCCTAACTACAAGAAAAACGCATGATGTGTAAACAGTTACCAACATGTTTGAGAGAACATTACAGTGATTAGAGTAGTATAATGGGAGCAAGGTACTTCAGGTCACTCTATGTGAGATCACATCATCCCAATACGCAAAAATGTGTATGGTACCGCTGTCTCACTCTAATAGGTGAGACAGCGGTACCATACACATTTTTGCGTATTGGGATGATGTGATCTCACATAGAGTGACCTGAAGTACCTTGCTCCCATTATACTACTCTAATCACTGTAATGTTCTCTCAAACATGTTGGTAACTGTTTACACATCATGCGTTTTTCTTGTAGTTAGGAACAGGGGAATAGGTAGCCCTTACAGGTGAGACGGCAGTACCATGCACTTATGTGCATTGGGGTGATGCGACCTCACATAGAGCAACCTGAAGTACCCTGCTCCCATTATACTACTATTTTCATTATATAATTTTTCAACATGTTGGTGAATGTTCACACACTATACGTCTTTTGTATCCTGTAACAGGGGAATAGGCAGCTCCATTTAGTGAGATAGCGGTACCATACACACATGTGTACTGGGGTGATGCGATCTCACATAGAGCGGCCTGAAGTACCTTGCTTCCATTGTACTACTACTCTCAACATGCATTTTTGCTTCCACACCTGATGGGTGTGGACATGAACTTTTCTTATTACCTGCTGCCAAGGTTCCTGGATCATTTGGGTGTGAGCCGCAACCGCTACAATCAGTATTTACTTAATCTAACCATTGGATTTGACACATGACTCGCCGTCTGGCTCGAGCATTTTTTTATTTATTTTTCACTTCACTATGCACTTGTACAAGAAATATTGTACCTTAAACACAATAATATAATTTCTGTAACAAATGCTTTGTTTGTCAAGTATATGTCACGTGCACTTGTGCACCAATCACTGTTGTGGACTAATTTCACTCACCTGTATAAGAGGATCTGATGTATGTAGTGTTACCACGCTTGAAAAAGACGACGGAGGTCGTCGAAACGTCGCTGTTTTTGACACTTTGCTGTGCTGTTTTCACCATGGAATAAACACTAATTTTGATGAATTTGGAGTGCCGTGGAGATTCCTGTTTTAGATAGATAGATAGATAGGAGATAGATAGATAGATAGGATATAGATAGGAGATAGATAGATAGATAGATAGATAGATAGATAGATAGATAGATAGGAGATAGATAGATAGATAGGAGATAGATAGGAGATAGATAGATAGATAGATAGATAGATAGATAGATAGATAGATAGATAGATAGATAGGAGATAGATAAATAGATAGGATATAGATAGGAGATAGATAGATAGATAGATAGATAGATAGGAGATAGATAGATAGATAGATAGATAGATAGATAGATAGATAGATAGATAGATAGATAGGAGATAGATAGATATGCGATGCCCTGGCCCCTAGGGGCCACTCCGCTATACAGATGTTGGATGGGTGCAGGAATCGGGGCAGCTGTAGGAAGTAGTGGTCACGGTTTAGGCACGAGGGTGATACAGCTGGAAACCGGGCTCCTGACCATGCGGGAATACTGGGCATGCGATTCTTCGTTGTCCTTAGTCAGGGCACCAATGATCACACCAATGCCAAGGTTCAGAAACAACGGTAGTTGTATATTTATTGTAACGGTGGTAACTAGTAGCAACAGTCTCTCCGGATGCAACCGGGAATAAGGCAATCTTGAATAAAGCAGAATAATGGGCGATGCTGCAATAGGCTGTGAGATTAGCGTGCTGAATGATGGGAGTAGTAGTGATACTGAAGCAGAGATTCTGGGTGGAATGAGACTTGAATGAGATACTTGCTGTTGATGATTTGAGAAGATGATGATGAGAGGAACTGAAGAATGACTGAAGAATCGACACCCAGATGAGAATCTTGAGACTTGAGACAGGAACACAGCCAGTGGACTGGAGCAGCAGAGCACACAGAGGCCTCTCTCTCTGGCAGGGAGAGAGAGGACTAACAGACAACCTATCCCCTTGATGGTAGGGAATAGACTGAGGTAGCACAGGAAGTCACATGGTAACCCCAGCCAAAAGCTCGATGACCATTGGTGTTACCATGGAAGCAGGGCACAGTCACGTGACATCCAGCCATTGCATCATCACACCATTAGGCATATACAGAGGAATATACATGAGGAGTACCATCCTTGAACACTAGGAGGCGACATAATACCTTTTGACACTGATACCTGAATTCACATGCAATAAATGACTGAAATGGCAGACTTAAATACTGAGAAGGGGGACACAATACACGCAGTTTGCAGTGGACCATAGCTTTCCAGAACAGAACTGTTTATACTAGAAATATGAGCATGAGAATGGCTGTCCTGGGACACTGCATACCTCCCTACTAGAATTGAGCCGACCTCGGCGAACCACAAGCTGAGGTAGATGTGGCCGAAAGAACATAGAGGACCAGGACAACAAGACAAGAGGAAGAAATGTTAGTGTGAGTGAATCTGTAGATGTGTGTTTCCCACGCTCAAGGCACAGGTGACAAGACATATGAAGAGAAAGAAAACCCTAGTGGCAGGACTTTACCTAGGGGTGCCTAACGTACTCTGGTTACAGGTAGTTAGTGCATGGACCATCTGACATGGAAGCCAGGACAACTTAACTGCTGGCGGGCGACCCTCCATATTCCAGTCGACAGTAGGTTTCCTGTATAAAGTGTTACCCTACTGGAGGAGAACTGTGAAGACCTGTGTATTCCCTTGGCGTGTTTGTGAAATGTCTTGGATACCTGGAAGAGAATAGAACAAAATAATAAAAGCAAGCATACATCTGGGCGCCCATGCATATGGGTCAATCATACAACACAATTACTCAACAGGCCAAACACACGAAAGAGTATCCAAGGTGCAATATGTATGGACCAGTGTGAAGGTTAGGTAAGACTATGTGTGATTACTACTGTGTTGGGACAAGACAGAGGTGAACAAACACTGGAGACAAAAGGAAGGGAAATACAAAAGACAACATATACTGCGAGGTCCTGAGGAGAACTGGCTCACATAACTCTGAAGGAAACCTGAGAGAAATCCGAATGAAAATCTGAAGAAAATCTGCATACAAACTGGCTCAACTAAATCTTTCCAGCTGTAGATATAATAATAATGCACAATGAGATTATGCATGGAGGTAGGAAATGGAGGTAGGAAAATATATATATAAGACTCTGACAAGAAAATAGACTTTTGACTGCTGAAGTGCAATACTGAAGTGCAATACTGAAATACAATAATAAACCTCTGACAATCACATAATCTGGAAAATGCTTTAGGAAGGAATGGATGAGTGTCTCTGTGTGGTAGAGTCTCTTTAGGCAATATAGAGCATCGTCCATGTAAAGGCTCTGGGACAGGCACTGAAGAACAGTTTGGTCAGGGAGTGTCCATCAGCACATAGCTGGTTAGTACAGGGACTTGGTCAGGAGGACCAGGCACGAACCTTGAACGTTGCAGGAACTTCACACAGCAAACAACAACAGAACAGGAACAGTTAAGGACTTTGGTCTCTGTAGCGGATTGGTGGTGTTCCCCGAGTAGAGCGCTCAGACCGTCTCAGCATGAGGTTGGCTTCATGAGTAACTTGCTCTGGAACAGATTGGGAGTCATTGACAGCAGCTGGTTGAGGAGAAGGGACTGCAGGAGGCAGAGCCGCAGGAGGCAGGACAACTGGAGTGCTCATCGGAATCCCCTGATAGCCAATGGCCATGAGGAATGGTTCAGTTTGGAACATATCTTCAAGAGAGACCGGTTTAGATGGAGCCTCTGGAACTGGCGGAAGTGCCTGTACAGGTGCTGGACAGAATGCTGTGAGGCCTTGCAGATCCTCTCTTACACAGCGCTTTATCCTATTCCGGTGTACAGTTTGAGGGGCCAGACCTGGCTTCTTGACCTCATACACATCAGTCTCTGGATAGGGAATAGCAGAAATGACATAGGGTTCAGGCTCCCATAAACTCTCCAACTTGTGAGTGCGGGGATATTTTTTTAGCCAGACTCTGTCCCCCACTCTTAGTGGTGTGGCATGCGCCACCTGATTATAAGCATCCTCCTGACACTGGTGGGCCTCTCCCATCTTCTGGTCGACAATCTCTCGGGCGTCTTGAATCCTTCTCTGATGCTCTTGGACCCAGTCGGTATCAGGCAGAGGGTTGACAGTGTCAGTTACTTGAACTCCAAGCGCGTGGTCTTGAGGAAGCAGACCTTGGCGCCCAAACATCAGATAGAAAGGGGAGTAGCCCGTAGAGCAATGGGTGGTGTTGTTGTAGATCTCCACCAGCTCATCCAACAGGTGAGGCCATTCCACCCGCTTGGCCACTGAAGCTGTTCTGAGCATATTGATGAAAACCTGGTTGATTTTCCCGCAGAGACCATTGCCTTGCGGGTGATAGGCTGTGGTACGAAGCTTTTTGCATTCGTGATAAGTGCACAACTCATGGAAGAGTTGAGATTCGAAAGCCGGGCCTCGGTCTGTGAGCAGGGACTCAGGACAGCCGTAGTGTTTCACATACTCTTTGTAGAAAGTGATGGCTGTGGTCCTTGCAGTCAAGTCTCGGACGGGTACCACGACTACCCACTTGGAATAGTGATCGACCATGGTCAGGGCATATGTGTATCCACATCTCGTTGGGGACAACTTCACATGGTCTAAGGCAACGAGCTGGTTTGGCCGGTGGGACACAATGGAATGCAAGGGGGCTCTAGCCTCTCTTCCTCCCGCCTTGGAGATGTTACAGGCGGGGCATTCAGCACACCAGTTCTCAATGTCAGCCCGCATCCCGATCCAATAGAACCGTTGACGGATGGTCGCCTCAGTCTTATGGACCCCGAAATGGCTGGAACGGTCGTGGTAGGCATCCAACACCAATTTGGCGTCTCGCCGGGGGATCAAGATCTGATGGCATCGCTCTTCAGAGACGGGGTCCAATGAATTCCTCAGAAGTAGGCCCTTATAGAGGAAGAGCCGATTCCTCTGTCTCCAGAGACGCCTCAGTTCAACGTCTGGATAGGGCCTCTTGATTCTCATGGGGACTCTCCCAGTAGACAAGTAGTCGTAGATTTCCCCCAAGACTCTGGACTCATTCTGGATGGTTTGCCATCGGGACAAATCTTGATAGGTCCCCGGGTCAGGGGACGCCTCGCCCGTTTTGACTGCCGTGGTAGTACTCTGGGTAGCGAACCTCTGATAGAAAGGAGGCATCTCCACATCTTCCCAGTCGTCATCCTCCGGGGCTTCCTCCCCTCTAGGCAATCGAGACAGCAGGTCAGCATTCACATTGGCCTTGCCGCTTCGATACTTGATCTCGAAGTTGAAGTTGGCCAACCTAGAGGCCCAACGTTGTTCCAGAGCGCCCAGTCGCGCGGTATTGAGGTGAGCTAGCGGGTTGTTATCCGTATAGACAGTAAATGGTGTAGCCGCAAGGTAATCTTTGAACTTTTCTGTAACGGCCCACACCAGCGCAAGCAACTCCAATTTGAACGAGCTGTAGTTACTGTCATTCTTCTCAGCACCTCTTAAACTTCGGCTGGCATAGGCAATAACTCTTTCTTGGTTACCTTGGACTTGAGACAGGACAGCCCCTAGGCCTTGGAAGCTGGCGTCTGTGTAGAGACGGAAGGGCTGACTATAGTCAGGGTAAGCCAGGATGGGAGGCGAGATCAACAGGGCCTTCAGGGTTTGGAACGCTGTCTCCTGACGTTCAGACCACTCTATGGGTAGCCGTCGATTATAGTTCTCTCGGGGACAGCCACGGAGTAGTTCATTGAGTGGTTCAGCCACCTGGGCGAAGTGGGGTATGAAGCGGCGGTAGTAGCCCGCAAATCCAAGGAAGCTTCTCACCTCTTTCACCGTCTTGGGAATGCCCCAGCTTTCCACAGCCGAAATCTTCTCGGGGTCAGGTTGTATCCCCGTGGCACTGACGACATGGCCCAAATAGTTCACCTGCGGTTTGAGGAGATGGCACTTTGACGGTTTAATCTTGAGGCCATGGTCAATAAGAACTTGAAACACTTCTGCTAAGTGATGAATATGGTCCTCATAAGTGCGAGAGTAGACAACGACGTCCTCCAGGTAGAGCAATACACTTTGGAAGTTGACGTGACCGAGGCACCTCTCCATTAACCGCTGGAATGTGGCAGGGGCGTTGCAGAGTCCAAACGGCATACTGGTGAACTCATAGAGTCCCATGGGGGTAGTGAATGCCGTCTTCTCTCGGTCTTCCGGAGCCATGGGCACCTGCCAATACCCACTGGTGAGATCCAAGTGCTGGGTGCTCTGTGCTGGGTGCTCTGTGCTGGGTGCTCTGTGCTGGGTGCTCTGTGCTGTGTGCTGGGTGCTCTGTGCTGTGTGCTGGGTGCTCTGTGCTGTGTGCTGGGTGCTGTGTGTGCAGTGTCCCAGAACATGCAGACTACTACTCCTATTATGGCCTTTTCTGTTGCTGTGTCCATGCCTGTTCTGGTAAGTGTTTGCACTGCAACTGCTGCTGGTTTTCCCCTAGTATTCTCTAGTAATGTGCATTCTCATGTGTATTCTCATGTATTCCTGTGTATTATTGCATTGTACAGTGGTATGCAAGGCTGTTGATCACGTGACCTGTAACCATGGTTCCTCCAATGGCCGACTAGCTCTGGCCAGGAGCAACCATGTGACCTCCCACTTCCTCCTAACAAGTTAGTCTTCCCCTTGCTGCTGAGCAAGGAGGTTGTGTGTGTCGTCCCTCTCCTGCCTCAGAGGAGTTGGGCTTCTTCTCTGCAAGTCCCACTTCACCACTAGAAGTGTGGATTGAGTGCTCTGCTGTATTCAAGTCTTCGGCTGTATCTGCCTGCACAAGTGACCGGATTCTTCTCTCTCATCTGGGTGTCATTCCGTTATCTCTCCTCATCGCTGCAAGGATTCACAGCAAGTATTATTCTCAAGCTAATCCACCCAGCAACGCTATTTCTCTCATAGTCCTACTCCCATCATCCGGCACGTATTCTCACAGCCTATGCAGCACCACTCCTACTTTATTTGTCAAAGCTGCTATATACCCGGTTGCATCCGGACAGAACTGTTGCTACTAGTTACCTCATCTATAATAAAACCGCTGTTACTGAACCCTGGCATTGGTGTCCACTAACTGGTGCCCTGACTAGGTGCAGCGAAGAATCGCATGCCCATCATCACCCGCAGATTCCACAGACCGGCCCTACAGCTGTGCCGCCCTCAGGCCTATACCGTGACAAGTATAACCCCTGCAGCTGCCCTGGTCATTGCCCGCTCATAACACCAGCACTGCGGAAGTGGCCCCCAGGGGCCAGGGCATCGCATTTTTGGCGTCACGAACAGGATACAGACTGTGTTGTGCCAACTGTCAGTGTCCCCAGAACTGTACTGCTACCCCCCAGAGACTTTGCCGATTACTATGGGGATTACAATGGATGCTCGGGCCGGGGCCTAAGATTATGCAGCTGATCGAGGACATTCAGCAGGCCCTCGCTGCCCTGTCGCCTGCCACTACAGCTGCCACCGCTATACCTAGCGCTACTCCTGCGGCTTCCACTACAGCGGGCCCGTCTACTACCGCAGTCCCCTCTACTGCCCCCACTGCTGTGGCTAAGGCTGCCTCTTCTACCACGACCGTCACCTATCATGTGGCCCTCATTATCTCTCCTATCACCACGGTGACGCCCAGCATTGTAGTCACTACGGCATCCAGTGATGCTTCTGCTCCAGGCCCTTCACGCTATCGCTATCCGTGGAAGAAGAAAAAGAAGAAGCCTACTCAGGGTCCTCCAGGACATTTCTGCTAAGTATCCTTACAGAGACCAGAGCCCTTAAACTGTTTTGTTGTCTAACTGTTTTGTTCCAGTTCCTGCAACGTTCAAGGTTCGTGCCTGGTCCTCCTGACCAAGTTCCCTGTACTAACCAGCCATGAGCTGATGGACACTTACAGTAACAAAAGGTTCTCTAGTGCCTGTCCCAGAGCCTTTTACATGGACGATGTTCTAATTGCCTAAAAGAGACTCTACCTAACAGAGACACTTAACCCATTCCTTCCTAATGCACTTTCCTGAGATTGTGTGTTCCACACAGGGTATTATTGCACTTATTTCATTATTACACTTATTCTACTATTGTATTCCAGTGTTATCAAAGCCTTTGTATTTCCTCCTCTGAGTAAGCACAAGGTTACATAGATTGCCTCAGAGTAGAGCGCCTCTTTTGTAAAACAGTATATTTTCCAGTGTCAGAGTCAGATAGCTCCTCCTCTGAGTAAGAGAAGTCAGTATATATATATATATATATATATATATATACCTCAGAGAAAGTCCAGTTTATGTAGGAGTGTATTTTCTCATCCAGTCTCATTATTGTGTATTATTATCGTATCTATAGCTGGAAAGATTTAGTTGAGCCAGTTCGTATGCAGATTTTTCTCAGATTTTCATTCAGATTTTTCTCAGATTTTCATTCAGATTCATGTGAGCCAGTTCTCCTCAAGACCTCGCAGTATTTGTTGTCCCTTGTGTTTCCTTTCCTTTTGTTTCCAGTACTTGTTCGCCTCTGTCTTGTAGTAATCACACATAGTCTTACTTAACATTCACACTGGTCCATACATATTGCACCTTGGATACCCTTTCGTGTGTTTGGCCTATTGAGTAATTGTGTTGTATGATTGACCGGTATGTAAGGGGCCCCCATGTATGCTTGCTTTTATTATTTTGTTCTTTTCTCTTCCAGGTATCCAAGACATTTCACAAACACGCCAAGGTAGTACACAGGTCTTCACGTTCTCCTCCAGTAGGGTAACACATTTAACAGAAAACCTACTGTCTAGCTGGCTGGAATATGGAGGGTCACCCGCCAGCAGTTAAGTTGTCCTGGCTTACACGTCAGATGGTTCACGCACTAGCTACCTGGTCGCCAGAGTACGTTAGGCACCCCTAGGTGAAGTCCTGCCACTAGGGTTTCTCATCCTCTCTCTCTTCTCACCTGTGCCTTGGGCGTGGGAAACACACACCTCATCACACTCACTCTCATCATTCATTCCTGTTGTTTGATTGTCCAGTCTCTTCATGTTTGCTGCCTTCTAGATTCGCCGAGGTCGGCTCAAATTTGCTAGGGAGGTATGCAGTGTCCCAGAACATGCAGACTACTACTCCTATTATGGCCATTTCTGTTGCTGTGTCCATGCCTGTTCTGGTAAGGGTTTGCACTGCAACTGCTGCTGGTTTTCCTCTAGTATTCTCTAGTAATGTGCATTCTCATGTGTATTCTCATGTATTCCTGTGTATTATTGCATTGTACAGTGGTATGCAAGGCTGTTGATCACGTGACCTGTAACCATGGTTCCTCCAATGGCCGACTAGCTCTGGCCAGGAGCAACCATGTGACCTCCCACTTCCTCCTAACAAGTTAGTCTTCCCCTTGCTGCTGAGCAAGGAGGTTGTGTTGTTCTGTCCTCTCCTGCCTCAGAGGAGTTGTGGATCAGGTGCTCTGCTGTATTCAAGTCTTCGGCTGTATCTACCTGCTCAAGTGTCCGGATTCTTCTCTCTCATCTGGGTGTCATTCCGTTATCTCTCCTCATCGCTACAAGGATTCACAGCAAGTATTATTCTCAAGCTAATCCACCCAGCAACGCTATTTCTCTCATACTCCTACTCCCATCATCCGGCACGTATTCTCACAGCCTATGCAGCACCACTCCTGCTTTATTTGTCAAAGCCTGCTATATACCCGGTTGCATCCGGACAGAACTGTTGCTACTAGTTACCTCATCTATAATAAAACCGCTGTTACTGAACCCTGGCATTGGTGTCCACTAACTGGTGCCCTGACTAGGTGCAGCGAAGAATCGCATGCCCATCATCACCCGCAGATTCCACAGACCGACCCTACAGCTGTGCTGCCCTCAGGCCTATACCGTGACAAGTATAACCCCTGCAGCTGCCCCGGTCATTGCCCGCTCATAACACCAGCACTGCGGAAGTGGCCCCCAGGGGCCAGGGCATTGCATGTGCTCTGTGCTGTGTGCTCTGTGCTGGGTGCTCTGTGCTGTGTGCTCTGTGCTGGGTGCTGTTTGCTGGGTTCTGGGTGCTCTGTGCTGCGTGCTCTGTGCTGTGTGCTGGGTGCTGTGTGCTGGGTGCTGTGTGCTGTGTGCTCTGTGCTAGGTGCTGTGTGCTGTGTGCTCTGTGCTAGGTGCTGTGTGCTCTGTGCTGTGTGCTCTGTGCTGTGTGGTCTGTGCTGTGTGCTGTGTGCTCTGTGCTGTGTGCTGTGTGCTGTGTGCTGGGTGCTCTGTGCTGGTTGCTGTGTGCTCTGTGCTGTATGCTGGGTGCTCTGTGCTGTGTGCTCTGTGCTGTGTGCTGGGTGCTCTGTGCTGTGTTCTTGGTGCTCTGTGCTGTGTGCTGTGTGCTCTGTGCTGTGTTCTCTGTGCTGGGTGCTCTGTGCTGGGTGCTCTGTGCTCTGTGCTGGGTGCTGTGTGCTGGGTGCTGTGTGCTCTGTGCTGTGTGCTGGGTGCTCTGTGCTGGTTGCTGTGTGCTCTGTGCTGTATGCTGGGTGCTCTGTGCTGTGTGCTCTGTGCTGTGTGCTGGGTGCTCTGTGCTGTGTTCTTGGTGCTCTGTGCTGTGTGCTGTGTGCTCTGTGCTGTGTTCTCTGTGCTGGGTGCTCTGTGCTGGGTGCTCTGTGCTCTGTGCTGGGTGCTGTGTGCTGGGTGCTGTGTGCTCTGTGCTGTGTGCTCTGTGCTGTGTGCTCTGTGCTGTGTGCTCTGTGCTGTGTGCTCTGTGCTCTGTGCTGGGTGCTCTGTGCTCTGTGCTCTGTGCTGTGTGCTCTGTGCTGTGTGCTCTGTGCTGGTTGCTGTGTGCTGTGTGCTGTGTGCTCTGTGCTCTGTGCTGTGTGCTGGGTGCTGTGTGCTGGGTGCTGTGTGCTCTGTGCTGTGTGCTCTGTGCTGTGTGCTCTGTGCTCTGTGCTGGGTGCTCTGTGCTGTGTGCTGGGTGCTGTGTGCTCTGTGCTCTGTGCTGGGTGCTCTGTGCTGTGTACTCTGTGCTGTGTGCTCTGTGCTGTGTGCTGGGTGCTCTGTGCTGTGTGCTCTGTGCTGTGTGCTGTGTGCTCTGTGTTGTGTGCTCTGTGCTATGTGCTCTGTGCTGTGTGCTGATTGCTGTGTGCTGTGTGCTGGTTGCTCTGTGCTGGGTTCTGGGTGCTCTGTGCTGCGTGCAGGGTGCTGTGTGCTGTGTGCTCTGTGCTGGGTTCTGGGTGCTCTGTGCTGCGTGCTCTGTGCTGTGTGCTGTGTTCTTGGTGCTCTGTGCTGGGTGCTCTGTGCTCTGTGCTGTGTGCTCTGTGCTCTGTGTTCTGTGCTGGGTGCTCTGTGCTGTGTGCTGCGTGCTGTGTGCTCTGTTCTGGGTGCTCTGTGCTGGGTGCTCTGTGCTGTGTGCTCTGTGCTGGGTGCTGTGTTCTGGGTGCTCTGTGCTCTGTGCTGTGTGCTCTGTGCTGGGTGCTCTGTGCTCTGTTCTGTGTGCTCTGTGCTGGGTGCTCTGTGCTGTGTGCTCTGTGCTGGGTGCTCTGTGCTGTGTGCTCTGTGTTCTGTGCTGTGTGCTCTGTGCTGTGTGCTGTGTGCTCTGTGCTGTGTGCTCTGTGCTGTGTGCTGTGTGCTCTGTGCTAGGTGCTGTGTGCTCTGTGCTGTGGGCTGGGTGCTCTGTGCTGGGTGCTGGGTGCTCTGTGCTGTGGGCTGGGTGCTCTGTGCTGGGTGCTCTGTTCTGGGTGCTCTGTGCTGAGTGCTGTGTGCTGGGTGCTCTGTTCTGTGTGCTCTGTGCTGTGTGCTGGGTGCTGGGTGCTGGGTGCTCTCTGCTGGGAGCTCTGTGCTGGGTGCTCTGTGCTGTGTGCTGGGTGCTCTGTGCTGGGTGCTCTGTGCTGGGTGCTGTGTTCTGGGTGCTCTGTGCTGGGTGCTGTGTTCTGGGTGCTCTGTGCTGGGTGCTCTGTACTTTATGCTGGGTGCTCTGTGCTGGGTGCTCTGTGCTGTGTTCTGGGTGCTCTGTGCTGTGTTCTGGGTGCTCTGTGCTGGGTGCTCTGTGCTGTGTGCTCTGTGCTGGGTGCTGTGTGCTCTGTGCTGGGGGCTGTGTTCTGGGTGCTCTGTGCTGGGTGCTGTGTGCTCTGTGCTGGGGGCTGTGTTCTGGGTGCTCTGTGCTGTGTGCTCTGTGCTCTGTGCTGTGTGCTCTGTGCTCTGTGCTGGGTGCTCTGTGCTGGGGGCTGTGTTCTGGGTGCTGTGTTCTGTGTTCTGTGTGCTGGGTGCTGTGTTCTGGGTGCTCTGTGCTGTGTGCTGTATGCTGAATGCTCTGTGCTGTGTGCTCTGTGCTGGGTGCTCTGTGCTGGGTGCTGTGTTCTGTGTGCTGGGTGCTGTGTTCTGGGTGCTCTGTGCTGGGTGCTGTGTGCTCTGTGCTGGGTGCTCTGTGCTGGGTGCTGTGTTCTGTGTTCTGTGTTCTCTGTGCTGGGTGCTGTGTTCTGGGTGCTCTGTGCTGGGTGCTGTGTTCTGGGTGCTCTGTGCTGGGTGCTGTGTTCTGGGTGCTCTGTGCTGCGTGCTCTGTGCTGGGTGCTGTGTTCTGGGTGCTCTGTGCTGGGTGCTCTGTGCTGTGTGCTGGGTGCTGTGTTCTGGGTGCTCTGTGCTCTGTGCTGTGTTCTGGGTGTCTTGTGCTGGGTGCTCTGTGCTCTGTGCTGTGTGCTCTGTGCTGGGTGCTGTGTTCTGGGTGCTCTGTGCTGGGTGCTCTGTGCTGGGTGCTCTGTGCTGGGTTCTGGGTGCTGTGTTCTGGGTTCTCTGTGCTGGGTGCTGTGTTCTGGGTTCTCTGTGCTGGGTGCTGTCCCGCCGAGTTGGTGGATGTTTCCGCTGGCGAGGAATCGTGTGATAAATTGCTACAATCAGGGAGGTTGGAAATTGGATGGAAATGACGGGATGAATTATTGATATCGGATTTTTTTTTAGCTGAATATTTGGCAGAATTCAATATTTGTGAACATCATTATGTGAGGGAGATGGGATATAGGCTGCTGTATGTGCTGGAGCTCTCCAGGGGGCTGAGAGACTATGCTGGGTCTATACAGGATAATGGGGGGGATCCATACAGTTATCTATACAAGGGGGAAGAAGGCACAAAGCATAGGAATATACAGGGTATACAAAGCATATACAGGGTATACAAAGTATAGGATTATACAGGGTATACAAAGCATATACAGGGTATACAAAGCATAGGATTATACAGGGTATACAAAGCATAGGAATATACAGGGTATACAAAGCATATACAGGGTATACAAAGCATAGGAATATACAGGGTATACAAAGCATAGGAATATACAGGGTATACAAAGCATATACAGGGTATACAAAGTATACAATTATACAGGGTATACAAAGCATAGGAATATACAAGGTATACAAAGCATAGTAATATACAGGATATACAAAGCATAGGAATATACAGTGTATACAAAGCATAGGAATATACAGGGTATACAAAGCATAGGAATATACAGGGTATACAAAGCATAGGAATATACAGGGTATACAAAGCATAGAATTATACAGGGTATACAAAGCATAGGAATATACAGGATATATAAAGCATATACAGGGTATACAAAGCATAGGAATATACAGGGTATACAAAGCATATACAGGGTATACAAAGCATAGGATTATACAGGGTATACAAAGCATAGGAATATACAGGGTATACAAAGCATATACAGGGTATACAAAGCATAGGTTTATACAGGGTATACAAAGCATAGGAATATACAGGGTATACAAAGCATAGGATTATACAGGGTATACAAAGCATAGGAATATACAGGGTATACAAAGCATAGGAATATACAGGGTATACAAAGCATATACAGGGTATACAAAATATAGGATTATACAGGGTATACAAAGCATATACAGGGTATACAAAGCATAGGAATATACAGGGTATACAAAGCATAGGAATATACAGGGTATACAAAGCATATACAGGGTATACAAAGTATACAATTATACAGGGTATACAAAGCATAGGAATATACAAGGTATACAAAGCATAGTAATATACAGGATATACAAAGCATAGGAATATACAGTGTATACAAAGCATAGGAATATACAGGGTATACAAAGCATAGGAATATACAGGGTATACAAAGCATAGGAATATACAGTGTATACAAAGCATAGGAATATACAGGGTATACAAAGCATAGGAATATACAGGGTATACAAAGCATAGAATTATACAGGGTATACAAAGCATAGGAATATACAGGATATATAAAGCATATACAGGGTATACAAAGCATAGGAATATACAGGGTATACAAAGCATATACAGGGTATACAAAGCATAGGATTATACAGGGTATACAAAGCATAGGAATATACAGGGTATACAAAGCATATACAGGGTATACAAAGCATAGGTTTATACAGGGTATACAAAGCATAGGAATATACAGGATATACAAAGCATAGGAATATACAGGATATACAAAGCATAGGAATATACAGGGTATACAAAGCATAGGGATATACAGGGTATACAAAGCATATGAATATACAGGGTATACAAAGCATAGGATTATACAGGGTATACAAAGCATAGGAATATACAGGGTATACAAAGCATAGGAATATTGTCAGGAATGTGACTTTGCGCTCCTCGGTCCGTACTGGGCGACCGAGGAAGCGCTGAGCCTCTGGTTGTTTTTTGTTTGCAGTCCTGTCTGAATGCTGTCTTAGTTTCCCAGCCACACCCGCATTGCCTGTTACACTCTGGCAGTGCAGGGGTTACTCCTTATAGACCTGTCCAGCTGAGCTGGGTGCTGGGTTCAGGGCTGATCCAATCAAGTGCTGGACCCAGTCCCTGATTCCAGATAAAAAAGCAGCAGGCTCTTCATTTCCCTGCTGGCTATTGAGTGTTACTCAGCTAAGCGCTTCAGCTCTCCTGGTTCTGTTACTTCTGTTGCCTGACCTATTGCTTGATCTTCCAACCTGCTTTGTCTGCTGCCTGCCCTGACCTCCTTGTCTGTCTCTGACTCTTCTTCTGCCTTACGTTTTTGTACCTCGCTGACCGCCGTTGCTGACCCGGACCGTAGACTTTGCATTATTGTGTTTGTTTCGTCTGTCTTGTTTTGTGTATCACTTGGTGTAGGACAGGGACTGACACCGTGGTTGTCCACGGCCGTTTAGGGCCGTTGAGGCAAGTAGGTAGGGTCAGAAGGTGGGTTCTAGTGGTTAGGGCTCACTGTCTTGTTCTGTTCCCCACCTACGTCCGGCGAGTTTGTGACAGAATAGCCAGCCAGAAAGAAGATTTTTGGGTCACCTGCATCATGGACCCTATGAACACCCTGGTGACCCAGATGCAGGGTCTGAATACGTTGGTTCAGACCCTTGCTGAGCGTGTGCAGGAACAAGAGTCCTTGCCCAGGCAGATGTGTCTGACCCCCCCGCAGGCTCCTGAACCCCCAGTGCAGCTCCCTGAGAAATTTAAGGGGGACAGGAAAAATTTCCGGACCTTTCGGGAGGGGTGCAGATTATTTTTTCGGCTACGTCCCCGCTCCTCCGGAGATGAGACCCAGAGGGTGGGCATTATTATGTCCCTCCTGCAGGGCCCACCCCAAGAATGGGCATTCTCACTACCTTCTGACTCCCCTGATTTAATGACCGTTGACAGATTTTTTTCAGCCTTGGGCCTTCTGTATGATGACCCAGACCGAGCAGCAGAGGCAGAGCGCCAATTGACGACACTCAGACAGGGTAAGAGACCAGTGGAAGAATACTGTGCTGACTTTAGGCAGTGGTGTGTACCCTCTACTTGGAATGACCCAGCTCTGCGTTTCCAGTTTCGTGCGGGCTTGTCTGACCAACTGAAGGACTTGTTAGTAGCCTATCCTAATCCTGAGACTCTGGAGGAAACTATGACCTTAGCCATACGGGTAGATAGGCGTATGCGGGACAGACGCAAAGAGAGAGAAACGTCTAAATTCCCTTCTGGTTCATGTCCTTTGACCTTACCTCCTAAACCTTCTTCTTCCTCTCCTGTGTCCCCTCCGCAGGACGAACCTATGCAGATTGGGTCAACTGACGCCAAGGCCAGACGTGCATATCGCCTCCAGAACCATCTGTGTCTCTACTGTGGCAAAGCGGGGCATCAAGTACGACAATGTACCGCTAGACCTGGTTCACCGCCGGAAAACTTCAGCGCCTGAATGATTATCGAGGGGGTCATTCAGGTGCACAGGTAACCTTCGACAAGAAAAAGAAGTTGTTGTTGCCTATTTCTTTGACTTTGGGAGATAAATTTATCTCGGGATATGCCCAGGTTGACTCTGGGGCTTCTGCTAACTTTATTAATACTGTTTTCTGGTCTGGTCTGGGGGCATGTCCACTTCAGCTTAAATGTCCGTTGAATGTGACTGGAGCGGACTCTGCCCCTTTTGCTCAGGGTAATATACGCTACATTACCCCCCATCTTGAGGTAAAGGTGGGATCAGTTCATTTTGAAAAGCTTGACTTTTTGCTTATGGAAAATTTGTCTGCTGATATCATTCTGGGGTTACCCTGGTTGGACCAGCATAACCCTGTGTTTGACTGGCCCAACAGGGAACTGGTTCGATGGGGACCAGAGTGTGCTCCTCATTGTATTTCTTTGTCGCTTGCTGAATGTTCTTCTGATGATGGGGAGATTCCGGAGTTTCTGCTTGATTATGCTGATGTGTTTGATGAGAGATCGGTGGATGGATTACCTCCCCATCGTCCCTATGATTGCACTATTGACTTGATACCAGGGTCTAAGTACCCTAAGGGTAGAATATTTAATTTGTCCTGTCCAGAAAGAGAGGCTATGCGAGATTATATCAAGGATAGCTTGCGTAAAGGTCACATCCGTCCCTCCTCTTCTCCCATGGGGGCGGGATTCTTTTTTGTGGGTAAAAAAGATGGTGGTCTACGCCCCTGTATTGATTATCGAGAATTGAATAAGATCACTGTGAAAAATCAACACCCTCTGCCTCTCATTCCAGACTTGTTTAACCAAATTGTGGGAGCCAAATGGTTCTCTAAGATTGACTTGCGGGGAGCATACAACCTAATAAGAGTAAAGGAGGGAGACGAGTGGAAGACTGCCTTTAATACTCCTGAGGGACATTTCGAATACCTTGTTATGCCCTTTGGATTATGTAATGCTCCGGCAGTCTTCCAACATTTTGTTAATGACGTGTTCCGTGAACATCTGGGTCGTTTTTTGGTGGTATATCTAGATGATATTTTGATATTTTCTCCTGATTGGTGCTCTCATGTTCAGCATGTTCGTACTGTGTTAGAATTGCTAAGGCAAAATCACCTCTGCGCCAAGCTGTCAAAATGCCAGTTTGGGATACAGGAGGTCTCATTCTTAGGGTATAAGATCACCTCCAACTCATTTTGTATGGACCCCCTTAAAGTGACAGCCATTGAAAATTGGGAGCGACCCAGTAGCCTTAAGGCCCTACAAAGGTTCCTGGGATTCGCCAATTACTATAGAAAGTTCATCAAGGGTTTTTCTGTTATTGCTAAACCATTAACTGATCTAACCAAAAAGGGGGCAGACCTGGTTAATTGGAGTCCTGAGGCTATCCTGGCATTTGACAAGCTTAAGAGGTGTTTTGCTGAAGCTCCTGTGTTAACTCAGCCTGACTTTGAACAACCCTTTGTCATTGAAGTTGACGCATCTGAGGTTGGGGTAGGAGCAGTTCTCTCACAAGGTTCAGAGACCCTCACCAACCTCAGACCCATAGCCTACTTTTCTAGGAAGTTCTCCAAAGCCGAAAGCAACTATGACATAGGTAACAGAGAACTTCTGGCCATTAAATTAGCCTTTGATGAATGGAGACATTTTCTGGAAGGGGCTAAACATAGAATTAAGGTGTTAACAGATCATAAGAATCTGATATATTTGGATAAAGCCAAACGTCTCACTCCTCGTCAGGCCAGATGGGCTTTGTTCTTTACACGATTTAATTTTGAAATTTCTTTTCGACCTGGGTCTAAAAATGTTAAAGCTGACGCCTTATCACGCAGCTTTGACATCGACACGGTTCCCAGGGAGCAACCAGAGACCATCCTGTCACCCGGGGTGGTGGTGGCCACTTTGCAACCCGATCTGGCAGCTCGGATTGCGGAATCTCAGTCTCTGGCTCCCCGGAACACTCCTGAGTCTAAACTGTTTGTTCCTCCAAACCTTCGCCTTAAGGTTTTGGAGGAGATTCATAATTCTGTGTTGGCTGGTCACCCGGGAATTGCAGGTACTAAGTACTTACTCTCACGGCATTATTGGTGGCCTTCATGGGCAAGAGATGTCAAATCATTTGTCGACGCCTGTGAAACTTGCGCCAGATCCAAGTTTCTGCGTAGACTACCTGAAGGTCTCCTCCATCCCCTTCCGGTGCCTACCAGACCTTGGACTCATATTTCTATGGATTTTATTACCGATTTGCCACCCTCTAAGGGAAAAACAGTCATTTGGGTGGTTGTTGACAGATTTTCTAAGATGTGTCACCTTATTCCCCTGCGTAAGCTCTCTAATGCTCGTACCTTGGCTACATTGTTCATAAACCATATCTTACGTTTGCATGGTGTTCCAGAAAATGTAGTTTCTGACAGGGGGGTACAATTTGTCTCCAGATTTTGGAGAGAATTTTGTGGTCGGCTGGGCATCTCATTATCCTTTTCGTCGGCTTTTCACCCACAATCTAATGGCCAGACAGAAAGGGTGAACCAATCTCTGGAACAATTTTTGAGGTGTTTTGTTGCAGGGAGCCAAGATAAATGGAGAGAGTTTCTATCCTTAGCGGAATTTGCTCTAAATAATCGTGAAAATCAGTCACTCAAGATGTCGCCATTTTATTGTAATTATGGCTTTAATCCCAGATATTCTTTTGTACATGCGTCAGAGTCCGTAAACCCTTCGGCCGAAGGTATTTATTCTAAACTGTGCACAGTTTGGGCCCAAGCTCTTCAGAACTTGGTCAAAGCCCAAGAGACAGCTAAGAAACAGGCGAACAAAAGACGCATATCTGGCCCAGATTACGGGATAGGAGAAAAGGTATGGCTCTCAACTAAAAACTTGAAATTGAAGGTTCCCTCTGGTAAACTAGCACCCAAGTACATTGGTCCGTACGTTATCACAGAGATCATTAATCCTGTTTCATTCAGATTACGATTACCTGGGTCTATGAGAATTCACAACGTATTTCATAAGTCTCTTCTCAAAAAATATGTTAATCCTGTGCTTCCTTCAGTCCTCCCTGCTCCTCTGGTCATCCAGGGGGAGCTGGAGTTTGAAGTGGACAGGATATTGGACTCTCGTCAAATTCAAAATTCCATCCAATATCTTGTCCAGTGGAAGGGATATGGTCCTGAAGAAAATACGTGGGTTGCCAGTAAGGATATACATGCCCCACGTCTCATCCGGAAGTTTCATGACCATAACCCCTCTAAACCGGGTCCTTTAAATAAGGGTCCTGAGGCCCCTCATAAGAGGAGGGGTACTGTCAGGAATGTGACTTTGCGCTCCTCGGTCCGTACTGGGCGACCGAGGAAGCGCTGAGCCTCTGGTTGTTTTTTGTTTGCAGTCCTGTCTGAATGCTGTCTTAGTTTCCCAGCCACACCCGCATTGCCTGTTACACTCTGGCAGTGCAGGGGTTACTCCTTATAGACCTGTCCAGCTGAGCTGGGTGCTGGGTTCAGGGCTGATCCAATCAAGTGCTGGACCCAGTCCCTGATTCCAGATAAAAAAGCAGCAGGCTCTTCATTTCCCTGCTGGCTATTGAGTGTTACTCAGCTAAGCGCTTCAGCTCTCCTGGTTCTGTTACTTCTGTTGCCTGACCTATTGCTTGATCTTCCAACCTGCTTTGTCTGCTGCCTGCCCTGACCTCCTTGTCTGTCTCTGACTCTTCTTCTGCCTTACGTTTTTGTACCTCGCTGACCGCCGTTGCTGACCCGGACCGTAGACTTTGCATTATTGTGTTTGTTTCGTCTGTCTTGTTTTGTGTATCACCTGGTGTAGGACAGGGACTGACACCGTGGTTGTCCACGGCCGTTTAGGGCCGTTGAGGCAAGTAGGTAGGGTCAGAAGGTGGGTTCTAGTGGTTAGGGCTCACTGTCTTGTTCTGTTCCCCACCTACGTCCGGTGAGTTTGTGACAAATATACAGAGTATACACAGGCCCGTTCCTACCATGAGGCAGAGTGAGGATCCTGCCTCAGGCGGCAGCTTCCGAGGTCCCTGAGGGGGCGGCACTATCCTGCCCTGTCATTGTAGTTGTCATTTCTGACTTAACTAAATGACAGCAGCCGCCCAGCAGCATTACAGGACCCCCTCCTGCTGCCTTATCTGCAAAGCAAACAGTGGGGGATGCACAATACCACAAAGTTTCCCTGTGATCCCCGTGCTTCCTCCACTGTGTGCTGCCTGAGCGTCGGGACTGGAAGCAGGAGGAGGAGGAGGGGACTCAGCACGGCAGCCTGCAGGGGCCATAACAGTGAGAAGACCAGGAAACTGACCCTGCAGAGCTGTGTGTCCTGTCCCCCCTCCTCTGTGTGCTGCCTGTCCTGTGCCCCCTCCTCTGTGTGCTGCTTGTCCTGTGCCCCCCTCCTCTGTGTGCTGCCTGTCCTGTCCCCCTCCTCTGTGTGCTGCCTGTTCTGTGCCCCCCTCCTCTGTGTGTGCTGCCTGTCCTGTGCCCCCCTCCCCTCTGTGTGTGCTGCCTGTCCTGTGCCCCCCTCCTCTGTGTGCTGCCTGTCCTGTGCCCCCTCCTCTGTGTGTGCTGCCTGTCCTGTGCCCCTCTCCCCTCTGTGTGTGCTGCCTGTCCTGTGCCCCCCTCCTCTGTGTGCTGCCTGTCCTGTCCCCCTCCTCTGTGTGCTGCCTGTTCTGTGCCCCCCTCCTCTGTGTGTGCTGCCTGTCCTGTGCCCCCCTCCTCTGTGTGCTGCCTGTCCTGTGCCCCCTCCTCTGTGTGTGCTGCCTGTCCTGTGCCCCTCTCCCCTCTGTGTGTGCTGCCTGTCCTGTGCCCCCCTCCTCTGTGTGCTGCCTGTCCTGTGCCCCCTCCTCTGTGTGTGCTGCCTGTCCTGTGCCCCCCTCCTCTGTGTGCTGCTTGTCCTGTGCCCCCCTCCCCTCTGTGTGTGCTGCCTGTCCTGTGCCCCCCTCCCCTCTGTGTGTGCTGCCTGTCCTGTGCCCCCTCCTCTGTGTGTGCTGCCTGTCCTGTGCCTCCCTCCTCTGTGTGTGCTGCCTGTCCTGTGCCCCCCTCCTCTGTGTGCTGCCTGTCCTGTGCCCCCTCCTCTGTGTGTGCTGCCTGTCCTGTGCCCCCCTCCTCTGTGTGCTGCTTGTCCTGTGCCCCCCTCCCCTCTGTGTGTGCTGCCTGTCCTGTGCCCCCCTCCCCTCTTTGTGTGCTGCCTGTCCTGTGCCCCCCTCCCCTCTGTGTGTGTTGCCTGTCCTGTGCCCCCCTCCTCTGTGTGCTGCTTGTCCTGTGTCCCCCCTCCTCTGTGTGCTGCCTGTCCTGTGCCCCCCTCCTCTGTGTGCTGCCTGTCCTGTGCCCCCCTCCTCTGTGTGCTGCCTGTCCTGTGCCCCCTCCTCTGTGAGTGCTGCCTGTCCTGTGCCCCCCTCCTCTGTGTGCTGCTTGTCCTGTGCCCCCCTCCCCTCTGTGTGTGCTGCCTGTCCTGTGCCCCCCTCCCCTCTGTGTGTGCTGCCTGTCCTGTGCCCCTCTCCTCTGTGTGTGCTGCCTGTCCTGTGCCCCTCTCCTCTGTGTGTGCTGCCTGTCCTGTGCCCCCCTCCCCTCTGTGTGTGCTGCCTGTCCTGTGCCCCCCTCCCCTCTGTGTGTGCTGCCTGTCCTGTACCCCCTCCCCTCTGTGTGTGCTGCCTGTCCTGTGCCCCTCTCCTCTGTGTGTGCTGCCTGTCCTGTGCCCCCCTCCTCTGTGTGCTGCCTGTCCTGTGCCCCCCTCCTCTGTGTGCTGCCTGTCCTGTGCCCCCCTCCCCTCTGTGTGTGCTTCCTGTCCCCCTCCTCTGTGTGTGCTGCCTGTCCTGTGCCCCCCTCCTCTGAGTGCCCTGTCCCCCTCCTCTGTGTGTGCTGCCTGTCCTGTCCCCCCTCCTCTGCACCATGAGCTCTGTCTTCTGAGGTCCTGACTCTCCACAGCCTCCCAAGACCTGTGTAGCCAGGAGACAGATCAGAAACAGAAGGTATGGTGTGAATTGCATAAGTGTGTGTGTGTAAATGTGTGTGTAAATGTGCATGTGTGTATTATACAGGAGATATATGCTGAGGTGGGTATGCAGTGTTTCTAGGTGCTCACTGTGGGGGGTGACTGGTATTAGGGGGTCTTTGCTGAGGGAAGGGTATGGGTATTTTCTATTAGGAGGTCAGTATCACCAACGAAGATGCTGTTTGGGGGTATTAGGTGATGTCCACCATCACAGGGGGCACCAGGCTTTATAGGTCACCTCCCCTGATCATCTGCTGTAATCCTCTACTGAGCACTGGGAGGATGACTGCATCAAGGGAGGTGACTTATACAGCATGGTGAGGGTGCAGCGACTATGCAGATCCCATGCTTTATAGTTCATCATCATCTCTCCATCTCATTCATTGAATACCGGCCGCAGAGAACCTGTTAGTTCACACAATGGAGTGTGTGGCTCCGGCCGTACGCTCCATTGTGTGCAGCGGTGAATTCGGATGTGGGCGCACATGAGTGGGCCCGCACCCAAATTCATAAGGAATGAACATCATCCAGCCGGTACTGTGGTGACCTGATGATCTTCAGTAACACCAGCCTGTGTTATACATAGTGTGCACATGGCCTAAGGCACAGAGACAGGGGGAATGATGGTAACTGGTCACACAGCTGCTACATGTGTTTGCATGCAGTATACACACTGCTGGTACCTACTATGCAGTACATACACTGCCGGCATATATGTTTATGTGTCATACAGTGACTGCTGGTATATTTTTATGTTTGTGGTATATTTATAGCATATATATACCTATATGTGTGGTATAATTGCTGCTAATATATATATATATATATATATATATAATGTATGTGTGCAGTTGATCACTAATTATTGGGGGGGGGGGGGGGCCTCAGGCAGCAGAAAGGCTAGAATCGGCCCTGGGTATACAAAGCATATACAGAGTATACAAAGCATAGGAATATACAGGGTATACAAAGCATAGGAATATACAGGGTATACAAAGCATAGGAATATACAGGGTATACAAAGCATAGGAATATACAGGGTATACAAAGCATAGGAATATACAGGGTATACAAAGCATAGGAATATACAGGATATACAAAGCATATACAGGGTATACAAAGCATAGGAATATACAGGGTATAAGAAAATACAAGGTATATCGCTACACCACATGGGTAATTATAGTATATAGCAGTATATATACCTGCACCACATGGGTTATTATAGTATATAGCAGTATATATACCTGCACCACATGGATTATTATAGTATATAGCACTATATATACCTGCACCACATGGGTTATTATAGTATATAGCACTATATATACCTGCACCACATGGGTTATTATAGTATATAGCAGTATATATACCAGCCATGGACTTTGTGTAAATCAGTCTGTAAATAAGATGACGGATCCCTAGAAAGTCGCTTCTCTACGAAACTGAATCCATCGATGGACAAGATAAAGGATATAACAGAGTAACGTAAAGGATCTTGAGTGCAGAGAGTTATAGGGAGACAAGAAGGAGTGATAGGTAACGGAGTGCGGTGACCTCCAGATCTAACGCTCTGCGGAAAGAACGCAGTCCAGGGATTCCATAAGCTTCATCTATCTGCTATAAAGCCTAGAGAATAGTGATGAGCGAGTACTAAAATGCTCGGGTGCTCGTTACTCGAGACGAATATCTCCCGATACTCGAGTGCTCTTTTCAAGTAATGAACCCCATTGAAGTCAATGGGAAACTCAAGCATTTTTGTAGGGGACACAAGTTCGGTAGAGTGAAGGTCGTGTGAAAACCTGTTAACCTCAATGATGGAAACACCACGGAAATGGACAGAAAACAGCAGGGGCAGCATGTATGCATGCCTCTGAGGTCGCCTAATTGCACCATTATGCCAAATTCTGGGCAATAGCCTGGTTAAAACAGAGGTAGGCATAGGAACCACCCAAAAACTCTGCAGAGAACACAGGGAACCATTAAAACGGAGGTAGCATATGATGAACCACCCAAAAGCTTTGCCTGACACAGCATGGCGGTGAGGACACAGAGAACCATTAAAAACAGGTAGAATAAAAACCACTCCAAAATTTAGCCTGACACAGCATGGCAGTCAGGACACAGGGAACCATTCAAACACAGGTAGCATATGAACCACCCAAAAACTTAGCCTGACACCACAGACCCAGACCAAGATGGACAATACAATCATCCAATAAAAATAGCCGGATTCTGGCTAGATTTAGCCTCACCCCCTCATGCAGTTGTGCGTGAGAGCCATATCTTTGGAGGTAGGGACGATGAATAACAATACAGTCTTCTTAAGAGGCCCCAGAATTTGATTTGATTGAATGAAAACACTTTCAATCCTTTAAAGAGTCTCTAAGAGAGGGAAAGTGCGATAGCCTGTCTATTAAAAAGACCTGGTCAATCCTGCCTTCAAAAAGGCTACAACATCCAAGGAAGGATAGAAGCTACTGGTGAAAGGCCTGGTCAATCCTGCCTTCAAAACATCGAAAAAAGGTAGAAGGTACTGGTGAAAGGACAGCAGAGGACACCCCCAAGATGACATCCACAGATAATATGGTTCAAATCGACAAGACAAGGATGCTAAATTGAATTTGACTATGAATTTAACTGTAGCAGTTGGGGTAACATTCCCTGCATCATGTGACTCCCCACTTCTCCCCCCACTGTTGTTTTGAGTTTGAATTTGACTGTAGCAGTTGGGGTAACTTTTCCTGGTTGACTTGCGGAAATGCGCACAGATGCGGTGCACCTTGGTGAGCAAAGTAGCCAAATTGGGGTAGGTTTTAAGGAACCGCAGCAACACTAGGTTGAAGACGGGGGCCAGGCATGGTACATGTGTGAGGCTGCCGAGTTGCAGATCCGCCACCAGGTTCAGCCCCTTGTCACACGCAACCAAGCTCACTGCTAATAACACAGGGTAATACAATACACAGGGTAATACAATACACAGGGTAATACAATACACAGGGTAATACAGTACACAGGGTAATACAATACACAGGGTTATACAATACACAGGGTAATACAATACACAGGTAATACAATACACAGGGTAATACAATACACAGGGTAATACAATACACAGGGTAATACAATACACAGGGTAATACAATACACAGGTAATACAATACACAGGGTAATACAATACATAGGTAATACAATACACAGGGTAATACAATACACAGGTAATACAATACACAGGGTAATACAATACACAGGGTAATACAATACACAGGTAATACAATACACAGGTAATACAATACACAGGGTAATACAATACACAGGTAATACAATACACAGGGTAATACAGTACACAGGGTAATACAATACACAGGTAATACAATACACAGGGTAATACAATACACAGGTAATACAATACACAGGGTAATACAATACACAGGGTAATACAATACACAGGTAATACAATACACAGGTAATACAATACACAGGGTAATACAATACACAGGTAATACAATACACAGGGTAATACAATACACAGGTAATACAATACACAGGGTAATACAATACACAGGTAATACAATACACAGGGTAATACAATACACAGGTAATACAATACACAGGTAATACAATACACAGGTAATACAATACACAGGGTAATACAATACACAGGTAATACAATACACAGGGTAATACAATACACAGGTAATACAATACACAGGTAATACAATACACAGGTAATACAATACACAGGGTAATACAATACACAGGTAATACAATACACAGGGTAATACAATACACAGGTAATACAATACACAGGGTAATACAATACACAGGTAATACAATACACAGGTAATACAATACACAGGGTAATACAATACACAGGTAATACAATACACAGGTAATACAATACACAGGGTAATACAATACACAGGTAATACAATACACAGGTAATACAATACACAGGTAATACAATACACAGGGTAATACAATACACAGGTAATACAATACACAGGGTAATACAATACACAGGGTAATACAATACACAGGTAATACAATACACAGGGTAATACAATACACAGGGTAATACAATACACAGGTAATACAATACACAGGGTAATACAATACACAGGGTAATACAATACACAGGTAATACAATACACAGGGTAATACAATACACAGGTAATACAATACACAGGGTAATACAATACACAGGGTAATACAATACACAGGGTAATACAATACACAGGGTAATACAATACACAGGGTAATACAATACACAGGGTAATTAGCAGTGAGCTTGGATATGGCTTCAATAAGACATAAATTAATTTTAAAAAATAATAAACGTCAGCGCTGTCAGTTGACAGGCGGGTGCGCTTATTAGTGACTGATGATGCCACCAGCTGCACTGAAGACCCCGCTCTGACAACACGCTAGGGGGAGGGCAGCCCAGCACCTCCAAGTCAAACTCACCAAAAAGTGGTGAGTCACATCCAAGCTCACTGCTAATTGCCCTGTGAAAGATGGTGGTATATACTATATACTATATAGCTGCAGTTACCCACAGATTGTATACGACAACCTCCAGAAACTAGTGTGACCTGTATATTTTCTTATTTCTTCATTTATGACTGCAGTCACATCAAAGCTCACTGCTAATTGCCCTGTGAAAGATGGTGTTATATACTATATAATAGTAATAATAATATAATAGTACTGAGGACTTCTTAGGGGTCTGTATGCAACACCTGCTGTCCCCTTTCTGCCAACAGCCGATCACCACAGTGTGCTGCTAAAATCTTGGTAGCTGCACTGCAAGTCCCAGCCAGCAGTCTGGAGTCTGACTTTGAGCATAGTGGAGGTGAAGGGGTGGGTGTAGGGTGGGAGGCGCTCGTGCCTGGGGCCTGGGCGGGGGGACTGACAGAGCCAGCATGTGACACAGGGGAAGGAGCACTAACCAAGTGAACGGCCTTGGCTCCACTGAGTGGGGTGTTTAGCACTCATATGCCTGCGCATGCTGGGAGTGGTTAGGCTGGTAGTGGTGGCTCCCCTGCTGATCCTGACATGGCACAGGTCGCACACTACAGTCCGTCGGTCCGTTGTTTCTTTAAAGAACCTCCAGACTTGGGAACATCCAGCCCTCCCCACGGAAGTTTGACTCCATGAAACAGTTGCTGATCTACTCGCTCTGCCCCTGCCTCTCCCTCTGGCCCTGCTTCTCCCTCTGCCCACCCCTCTTCCTCTTCCAACCGGTCCTGCAGGTGAACTTGCCTCCCCCTTAGAAGCCCTGTCACTAGGCTTATCCACCCAGCTCGGGTCAGTCACCTCGTCCTCATCCACCAGTCCTTCCTCCAATTCTGAATCCCTTCTTTCCCTGGAGGGGCCAGGCTGAGGGGAAGGAGGCTGAGCTACTGGAGCAAGGGTTCCACTTCCTTGGGTAGTGTGGGCGGACTGTGTGGAAGACTGGGTTACTGGACACATTATCCGCTATCCACGTCAGCACCTGTTCACACTGCTGCGGTTTCAATAGTGGTGTACCCTGAGACCCCGTAAGTTGCAAGAAGAAGCTAGGGAGTGAATGTCTGCGGTGTGTCACTGCTCCCTCCTCAGCGGGTGCTGCTGTGTCACCCTGCCCAGAATCACAACCTCTGCCCACTGCATCGCTTGGAAGCCCACGCCCTCGTCCTCGACCCTTACCCCTGGGTTTTACCATTTTATGGACACGGACAGTCAAGACTGAGATAGCTGCACTACAGATCTCAGCATGTATGGGTCCCGCGTGATCGCAGGATGTACCAAAGAGTCTCCTGCATGTTTATTGGCTGAGAAATAGCGCCCAAACTTACAGGAAACGGATGATGAAATTTTCTCGAGTATCGCAAGATGCTCGTCCGAGTAACGTGTACCATCGAGTACCCTAATACTCCATCGAGTACCAAGCTCGGACCAGCATGCTCGCTCATCACTACTAGAGAACAGTTACAGGTAACTCAGATGCGTTTCAGGCCCAGAGAACAGGTAAAGGTAAATCCGACGCTTTTCGGGCCTAGAGAACACTTACAGGTAACCCCAATGTGCTTCAGTGGGGCAGTAGATGGAGGGGGCAGCAGATGGAGGGGGCAGCAGATGGAGGGGGCAGCAGATGGAGGCGGCAGCAGATGTAGGCGGCAGTAGATGGAGGGGGCAGCAGATTTAGGGGGCAGCAGATTTAGGGGGCAGCAGATGGAGGGGGCAGCAGATGTAGGGGGCAGCAGATGTAGGCGGCAGCAGATGTAGGGGGCAGCAGATGGAGGGGGCAGCAGATATAGGGGGCAGCAGATGGAGGGGGCAGCAGATGGAGGGGGCAGCAGATGGAGGGGGCAGCAGATGGAGGGGGCAGCAGATGTAGGCGGCAGCAGATGTAGGGGGCAGCAGATGGAGGGGGCAGCAGATATAGGGGGCAGCAGATGGAGGGGGCAGCAGATGGAGGGGGCAGCAGATGGAGGGGGCAGCAGATGGAGGGGGCAGCAGATGTAGGCGGCAGCAGATGTAGGCGGCAGCAGATGTAGGCGGCAGCAGATGTAGGGGGCAGCAGATGGAGGGGGCAGCAGATATAGGGGGCAGCAGATGGAGGGGGCAGCAGATGGAGGGGGCAGCAGATGGAGGGGGCAGTGGATGTAGGGGGCAGCAGATGTAGGGGCAGCAGATGGAGGGGGCAGCAGATTTAGGGGGCAGCAGATGGAGTGGGCAGCAGATGTAGGGAGAAGCAGATGTAGGGGGCAGCAGATGTAGGGGGCAGCAGATGGAGGGGGCAGCAGATGGAGGGGGCAGCAGATGGAGGGGGCAGCAGATGTAGGGGGCAGTGGATGGAGGGGGCAGCAGATGGAGGGGGCAGCAGATTTAGGGGGCAGCAGATGTAGGGGGCAGCAAATGGAGGGGGCAGCAGATTTAGGGGGCAGCAGATGGAGGAGGCAGCAGATGTAGGGGGCAGCAGATGTAGGGGCAGCAGATGGAGGGGGCAGCGGATGTAGGGGGCAGCAGATTTAGGGGGCAGCAGATGGAGGGGGCAGCAGATGGAGGCGGCAGCAGATGGTGGGGACAGTAGAAGAAGGGGGAAGCAGATGGAGGGGCAGCAGATGTAGGGGGCAGCAGATGGAGGGGGCAGCGGATGGAGGGGGCAGCAGATTTAGGGGGCAGCAGATGGAGGGGGCAGCAGATGGAGGGCAGCAGATGTAGGCGGCAGCAGATGTAGGCGGCAGCGGATGGAGGGGGCAGCAGATAAAGGGGGAAGCAGATGTAGGCGGCAGCAGATGTAGGCGGCAGCAGATGTAGGCGGCAGCAGATGTAGGGGGCAGCAGATGGAGGGGGCAGCAGATGGAGGGGGCAGCAGATGTTGGGGGCAGCAGATGTAGGCGGCAGCAGATGGAGGGGGCAGCAGATCGAGGGGGCAGCAGATGTTGGGGGCAGCAGATGGAGGGGGCAGCAGATGGAGGGGGCAGCAGATGTAGGGGGCAGCAGATGGAGGGGGCAGCAGATGGAGGGGGCAGCAGATGTAGGCGGCAGCAGAAGGAGGGGGCAGCAGATTTAGGCGGCAGCAGATGGAGGGGGCAGCAGATGGAGGGGGCAGCAGATGGAGCGGGCAGCAGATGTAGGCGGCAGCAGATGTAGGCGGCAGCAGATGGAGGGGGCAGCAGATGGAGGGGCTTCTATTGGGACGCACCTGGACCTGGATACACTTCCCAATCTATCTCTTCCGTTCTGCTCAGAACCTTCTGACATTTTCTTAAAAGCAGAAAAACCCTTTAAGTCTGGTAGACAATGTTACGTGGTGTCAGACGTTGTGTAAATCTGTCCAGCTGCCTGTGCCTTACACTATTCTCTTATGTAGCTTGGCAGCGTCTCTTACTTCTCCGTCACATAAACTCCCTGAGAACGCCTCCGATGATGGAGAGGAGTAAACACCCCCCCAACGGCCAGCTCCGCTTTGTTACTAAGTGTTACATGTTGTTTGGGGAAAATTTACTTAAAAATTTAAAAAAACAAAAGCAAACGTAAATAAACACAAACACAAACGCTTCCATCTGTTGTCTGTAAGCCGTGTCTCCCATGGAATGGCGGCTGCTGGGAGAGGAGTCACCGGCGTCTGCCGCATCGGGGAGCAACCCGCTTCATGTTATAGAGATTCTCTGCTGAATGAATATTCTTAGAATAAGCCGTTTTTCTGCAGTCACTAAAGGGTGTAGGGGTGATATTATTATTATTATTATTATTATTATTATTATTATTTCTTTTAAAGGGCCCTTGATTCCAGAGCGCTGGACAGATGATAAGGGGTTAACATACAGAATGTAACATTAAATAAAAGAAACAATGTGAGTAAAGTAAATGACTATATAGGGAAAGAGGACCCCACCCACAAGGACCTACAGGACCTATAGCCTGCCAGTCATGTGACCTACAGTCCGCCAGTCATGTGACCTATAGTCTGCTAGTCAGGATGTGGGTATAGTAGTAGAGAAGACCCGCCACTCACCAAGTCAGGTCTGCTGTTTTAAGTACAGGAAACATCAGGTACATACAGGACGCGTTTCGGCCAAGCATGGTCTTCATCAGTTTTAGAGTTAATACTACTTCTAAGCTGATGAAGACCATGCTTCCCCAACAACTGGAATAGCGTCCACGCCGTCCATCCACCTGGCATCAAGGACTAGAAGCAAATAAGAATATTTTTTCATTTTTATTGTTTTCCCACTTATTATCTGTTCTTTATATTTGTGTTTTCTGCCCCCATTGTAACACATAGACTATAAGGTGCGCCTTTCAGTTACTTTTTGGGAATGAATTAGTGTCAGTAATAAGATACAAACCATTGGTCAGCGGGAGATTCGAACATGTGGGACTTTGTTGACTTGCGCTATAAATGAATATATATTACGGCATGATCTAATAAAAAATAGTAATATCTCTACGGGACATGTTCTATAGACTTAAAGTATATAAATGCGGTTTAATAAAAAAAAAGAGCAAATAACACACTTGGGTCAAGGAAATCCGGCAGCAGAATAAAGGATAAATGGTTCCATAATGTCAGCGACCGTGGAGAGTCATTACTCCGGGTGAAGATTAATCCTCACCGAGCGCTAAAGACCAACTCAGCCAAAGATCCTGATCCCCTCTACACAAATACACTCAGAAAAATCCCTGCAAAAAACTATATATATATATATATATATATATATATATATATATATATATATATATATATATATATATATATGGGTTAGATTAGGGAGATGATCTGGGGTCTGGGTTAGATTAGGATGATCTGGGGTCTGGGTTAGATAAGCGGTATGATCTGGGGTCTGGGTTAGATTAGGGAGATGATCTGGGGTCTGGGTTAGATTAGGATGATCTGGGGTCTGGGTTAGATAAGCGGTATGATCTGGGGTCTGGGTTAGATTAGGGAGATGATCTGGGGTCTGGGTTAGATTAGTGAGATGATCTGGGGTCTGGGTTAGATTAGGATGATCTGGGGTCTGGGTTAGATAAGCGGTATGATCTGGGGTCTGGGTTAGATTAGGGAGATGATCTGGGGTCTGGGTTAGATTAGTGAGATGATCTGTGGTCTGGGTTAGATTAGGGATATGATCTGGGGTCTGGGTTAGATTAGGATGATCTGGGGTCTGGGTTAGATTAGGATGATCTGGGGTCTGGGTTAGATAAGCGGTATGATCTGGGGTCTGGGTTAGATTAGGGAGATGATCTGTGGTCTGGGTTAGATTAGGGAGATGATCTGGGGTCTGGGTTAGATTAGTGAGATGATCTGGGGTCTGGGTTAGATTAGGGAGATGATCTGGGGTCTGGGTTAGATTAGTGAGATGATCTGGGGTCTGGGTTAGATTAGGGAGATGATCTGTGGTCTGGGTTAGATTAGGGATATGATCTGGGGTCTGGGTTAGATTAGGATGATCTGGGGTCTGGGTTAGATTAGGGAGATGATCTGTGGTCTGGGTTAGATTAGGATGATCTGGGGTCTGGGTTAGATTAGGGAGATGATCTGGGGTCTGGGTTAGATTAGGGAAATGATCTGGGGTCTGGGTTAGATTAGGGATATGATCTGTGGTCTGGGTTAGATTAGGATGATCTGGGGTCTGGGTTAGATTAGGGAGATGATCTGTGGTCTGGGTTAGATTAGGGAGATGATCTGGGGTCTGGGTTAGATAAGCGGTATGATCTGGGGTCTGGGTTAGATTAGGGAGATGATCTGTGGTCTGGGTTAGATTAGGGAGATGATCTGGGGTCTGGGTTAGATTAGGGATATGATCTGTGGTCTGGGTTAGATTAGGGAGATGATCTGTGGTCTGGGTTAGATTAGGGATATGATCTGGGGTCTGGGTTAGATAAGCGGTATGATCTGGGGTCTGGGTTAGATAAGCGGTATGATCTGGGGTCTGGGTTAGATAAGCGGTATAATCTGGGGTCTGGGTTAGATTAGGGAGATGATCTGGGGTCTGGGTTAGATTAGGGAGATAATCTGTGGTCTGGGTTAGAATAGGGATATGATCTGGGGTCTGGGTTAGATAAGCGATATGATCTGGGGTCTGGGTTAGATTAGGGAGATGATGTGGGGTCTGGGTTAGATTAGGGAGATAATCTGTGGTCTGGGTTAGATTAGGGAGATGATCTGGGGTCTGGGTTAGATAAGCGGTATGATCTGGGGTCTGGGTTAGATTAGGGAGATGATCTGTGGTCTGGGTTAGATTAGGGAGATGATCTGGGGTCTGGGTTAGATAAGCGGTATGATCTGGGGTCTGGGTTAGATTAGGGAGATGATCTGTGGTCTGGGTTAGATTAGGGATATGATCTGGGGTCTGGGTTAGATTAGGGAGATGATCTGTGGTCTGGGTTAGATTAGGGAGATGATCTGGGGTCTGGGTTAGATTAGGGAGATGATCTGTGGTCTGGGTTAGATTAGGGATATGATCTGTGGTCTGGGTTAGATTAGGGATATGATCTGTGGTCTGGGTTAGATTAGGGATATGATTTGTGGTCTGGGTTAGATTAGGGATATGATCTGTGGTCTGGGTTAGATTAGGGAGATGATCTGGGGTCTGGGTTAGATTAGGTCTGAATATCTTTTTTGCTCTAGAGGCTACAAATGACTTCAGAATTGAGGAGACGTCCCTTTCTGCACCTCTATCATTGCCAACCTGACCTGTATCTGCCCCGATCCTGCACTTGATTGATTACACCGCCATCTCATCCCTGGTACCACACTGATTGTCTCACTTAGGACTCAGCTGACTATGCTTACCCGCCATGTTTCCTGCTGCTTTACCCTGGCACTGCCTCTCGGACTGACACCCACCCCAGAACCACAATGGTGGAGAGACCGGGTGTCCTCCAGCCACAGAAGTCCAGTTCCTGCATCCTGGAGTGGGATGAAGGAGGAAGAACACTTAGGCCCCGCTCCCTGGTGTGGCTGGTCTGGTAGCACTATGTACGCCCTGTACCCTGTATAGACAATAAGGTAACGATCTAGGAAACTGTGAGGTGCTGTACGGCCTGAGGAGGTGATGGAAGGGGAGAATCCCTCCGCAGTCTGTCAGAGAGGAGTGTCCCCCTTCACGTTTACTTAAAGGTATAAACTGCGACCAGGAATGGGTTGATTTGCAGTGGATGAAGTTGTTGGGGAGACAGTAAATCTATACGCGCCGCCATTAGATGCTGATCTCTTCTGGAATCCTCCGCTTGATATTTTACCCTCAGCCATTAGCGGGAAAACCTCGCAGGGTGAAGGATTAGCAAACACTTAAGCAGCCATGAGACTTACAGCGGCCTCTTCCCTTTCAGGATTCTTCTATTGTAAAATGGACGTTTTATAATAGGAGGTTGGAGCCTTAACAAACGCAGCGACGCATCATAAGGTACTGAGCCGCTATAACCCGGGCGTAGGGCATTCTAATGAAGTCGCCCTCTCTATGTCCTAGGTCACATTTTAAAGAGGCAGAAATAATTTTCTTCCAAATTAACAGGTGTCAGAAAGCTATATAGGTTTGCAATTTACTTCTGTATGCAGATCTCCAGTATTCCAGTACTTATCAGCTGCTGTATGTCCTGCAGGAAGTGGTGTATTCTCTCCAGTCTGACACAGTGCTCTCTGCTGCCACCTCTGTCCATGTCAGGAACTGTCCAGAGCAGGAGAGGTTTCTATGGCGATTTGCTGCTGCTCTGGTCAGTTCCTGACATGGACAGAGGTGGCAGCAGAGAGCAGTGTGTCAGACTGGAGAGAATACACCACTTCCTGCAGGACATACAGCAGCTGATAGGTACGAGAAAATTGGAGATTGTTAAACCTTTAAGGACTGAGTAAACTTTAATTTTTGGTCTTTCATTTTTCTCCTCCTGTTTCAAAGGCCATAGCGCTCGCATTTATCACCTAGAGACCCACATGAGCCCTTATTTTATGTGACACTAATTGTACTTTGCATTAATTTTTCCGTTACATTTGCTGCGGAAACCTGAAAAAAATGATTTGTGCAGTGCAGGTTGTGTTGGTTGACATTGTTATAAATGTTCTAAAATGTCTCTATTCCCAGGCTTATGAGGCTTTTATCCTTTGGTCCATAGGGCTGTGTCAGATGTTATTTTTTGCGCCATGATCTGTACTTTCTATCGGTACCTTGCTGGTGTATATGTCACTTTTTATTACAATTTTTCTGGATTTGATGCGACCAAAAAAAAAAATTAGCAATTTTTCACCTTGGCGGGTTTTTTTTGCGCTTTTAACGTGTGAGACTGGGAATGTGATAATTTATTAGTTCAGCGATCACTCACGAGGCGATATAAAATATGTTTGTTTATTGAATTATTTATTTATTAATTTTTACTTATAAAATAGGAAAAGGGGGTGATTGACACTTTTATTAGGGGAGGGGATTGTTTATTGATGAAAAATATATTTTTTTCTTCTTACTTTAACTTTTATTCCCCCTGGAAGATTTTTATTATTTCTACACTGAACTCCCATAGAGATATATATATATACTGCACTGATCTCCCATAGAGATACATATATACTGCACTGATCCCCCTCAAGGACTTTTATTATTACTGCACTGATCTCTCATAGATATACATATATACTGCACTTATACCCCTGGGGGGGCTTTTATTATTATTGAACTGATCCCCCTGGGGGACTTTTATTATTACTGCAGTGATCTCCTATAGATATCACTGCTATGTACTTATAATACACTGATCCATGAGATCAGTGATAGATTGCTTCGGGCTGATGGAGCCTTTGGGATGCCGAGGCCCAGCCGGGTAGGCAGAAGGGATTGCCCCTCTGTGATCACATTGCGGGGGTGGGGGGGTTATCTCCCCCACGAGACACCAGGGATGGGGCTGTTACGCTAGTTAGATGCAGCTGTTAGCTTTGACAGCTGCATCTAACTAGCTAATTTGCCGGGCATGGTGATTGGCCGGGGCGGCTAATAAGTGCGATCCCTGGCTGTACGTAACAGCCAGGTGCCGCGCGCTGCAAAGTATACTCCTCATGTGTCATTAAGGGGTTAAATAGAAGTAAATTACAAATCTGTATAACTTCCTGACACCAGTTGTTTTGAAAGATACAGATGTTTTGATGGAGGATCCTTTATCCCCTTCCTGTCTCAGCTATTTACGGTGATGGCACCTTTTTGCTCTTATTTTTGCCAACAATCATAGTGTTGTTGTTGTTGTTGTTGTTGTTTTTTTTTAGTGTTTTTATTTGTTTCTTTTACCATAGACATTACCATATTACACACACCAGCTGATATCTCCCTGCAGCTGCGTACTGCATGTATATAGGGCTGGTCTTCTTTTCTTTGCCGGTCCCGCTATTTTTGAGTATGAAGCCATGCTGGAGACTAGGAACTAGAGGTGGGGCCATGCTGGAGACTAGGAACTACAGGTTGAGTCATGCTGGAGACTAGGAACTAGAGGTGGAGCCATGTTGGATACTAGGAACTAGAGATGGAGCCATGTTGGATACTAGGAACTAGAGATGGAGCCATGCTGGAGACTAGGAACTAGAGATGGAGCCATGCTGGAGACTAGGAACTAGAGATGGAGCTAGGCTGGAGACTAGGAACTAGAGGTGGGGCCATGCTGGATACTAGAAACTAGAGGTGGGGCCATGCTGGACACTAGGAACTAGAGGTGGAGCCATGCTGGATACTAGGAACTAGAGGTGGGACCATGCTGGATACTAGGAACTAGAGATGGGGCCATGCTGGATACTAGGAACTAGAGGTGGGGCCATGCTGGAGACTAGGAACTAGAGGTGGGGCCATGCTGGATACTAGGAACTAGAGATGGAGCCATGCTGGAGACTAGGAACTAGAGGTGGGGCCATGCTGGATACTAGGAACTAGAGATGGGGCCATGCTGGAGACTAGGAACTAGAGGTGGGGCCATGCTGGAGACTAGGAACTAAAGGTGGAGCCATGCTGGATACTAGGAACTAGAGATGAGGTCAGGAATAGCTGACTATCCTCTGTAATGATGAGGTCAGGAATATCTGACTATCCTCTGTACTGGATGTTGGCTGTTTGGGTCTCCTCCATATTGTGTGCTTGGTCAGTGATGGAGCTGCTGGATGGGATTAGGGACAGTCCTGCGGGTTTATTTTTCTCGTTTTTATTGGTGTTGAGGCTGAATGGAGAGTGGGAGGTGTGACCTCGTGTGACCTCGGAGGAGCGTCCTGCCCCTGCGCCCCGGGCCGCTTGGCGACGTCACAGTCCATCAGCGCCTTTTGTTCTGCTCATCCATTGATTCGTCTTATTATGTCAGACACGTTACACATCGCTGCCAGACGGAAGGCACTCCGCAGAAATGTGCAGTCCAGCTCTATGGAACTACAGCTTGGAATTATGGGAAGAGCCCTCCTTTACTGTGTGTGCACATTAATGTAAGCTGAATCCTGGAACGTGGAGTGTGACATGAACGTCCACTATTGGCTCCAATATTCAGAGCTGAATTCTTAAAGGTGTTGTCCAGGCTGATACAGACATGGCCGCTGTAAGCCAGGAATCCAGTACTACCACATAGAACCTGAGGACAAGGGGGGGGGGGGGGCGCTGTTTTTGCAGCAGTGTTTTCTGTGTTTTTTATCATCTCTAATTTCTGAATGAAGACAGAGGGATGGTGGTATTTGTCTGGCTAGGTTGAGTTTATCTCCCATTGTCTGAATAAATTATCTATATCAGATCTTTGGTCCATCTCTTCCCACCAACAATCATCTGATATTTGAGAAAGCTGCAATGGACCCAACTCCCGAACACACACACACACTGACACACACACACACATGTATACACACACTGACACACACACACATGTATACACACACTGACACACACATATACACACACTGACACACACACACATGTATACACACACTGACACACACATATACACACACTGACACACACATGTATACACACTGACACACACAATTACACACACTGACACACACATGTATACACACTGACACACACAATTACACACACTGACACACACACATGTATACACACACATACACAGACACATGTATACACACACTGACACACATACACACACATGTATACACACACTGACACACACACACACACACACACATATATTTGTTGTTTTGATGTTAAGCCCATTCACGCTGCACTATATTGAGTGGCTAAACATTACAGTGGCAAGCTCCTCCCCCTATCCGAGCTCCTCCCCCTCTCCCTCTCTGGGCCCTTCTCCGGGCACCTCTCCCTTTCAGGGTCCCTCCCACCATGCGCTCTTCCCCCTCTTCAGGCCCTTCTCCAGCCCCTCCTCTCTGACCCCTCCCCCTCTCTGGGCCCCTCCTTTCTGACCCCTCCCCCTCTCTGGGCTCCTTCCCCTCTCTCTCTGGGCCTCTCCCCCTCTCCAGGCCTCTCCTGCTCCGCACCCCTCTCCCTCTCTTGGCTCTTCTTCTTCTCCGGGCTCCTCTCTCTTTCTGGGTCCCTCCCACCTCTCCCTTTCTAAGTCCCTCCCACCCTGCGCTCTTCCCCCTCTTCAGGCCCTTCTCCAGCCCCTCCTCTCTGACCCCTCCCACTCTCCAGCCCCTCTCTGGACCCCTCCCCCTCTCTGGGCCCCTCTCCCTCTCTGGGCCCTTCTCCGGGCACCTCTCCCTCTCTGGGCCCCTCTCCAGCTCCACACCCCTCTCCCTCTCTGGGCCCCTCCCCCTCTCCAGGCCTCTCCTGCTCCGCACCCCTCTCCCTCTCTTGGCTCTTCTTCTTCTCCGGGCTCCTCTCTCTTTTCGGGGCCCCTCCTCCTCCCGGGCTGCACATGCAGCATGTTTGCTATACCTGACACTGATGCATGGAGCTCAGACGAGGATGCTCACTACTTACTAATAGTGATACAATGAGAAGCCATGGAGTGAGCGGGGCTCCTCTGCAAGACTGATGACATTTCTGGAAGCCGTCAGAGTTCCTCTTTTAGGTTTTCCATTCTCAGTATAGTGTGATCCCTTTAAGGCTTTTCGATCATGCATTGTGGATACCTCTCCCGGCGTGCATCGCGCAGCGGGTTGAGTATTAGTAGTGATAGATTAAGTGGCACCCACCATCCTGCCGGCTCTTCGTCTGCCGTTATGTCACCTGGGATGATGACTTGGGGGCCCCGCTCCTCCCTCAGTCCACATAACGGAGCCATTAATCCTGGATTTTGCCTTTGGCTTGTTTTGGCCTAGTTGCATTATTTTGCATTTATGGTTTTACGATCTCAGCAATTCCCAGTGTTCTCTCCCCCGGTGTGACTCCAGCACTGTGCTCCGCCATTCCTCCCCGCTCACATTGGTAAGAATGAAGTCCTTTAGATTGTAGCAGGCGATGATGTGGTGTCCCACCACGGGTGTTGCTTGTTCTTACACCTCTCGCAAAAGCCTGTACATTAAAGTATTAGTGTTGGTGAAGTATTACTTAACATTTACCACTAGATGTCGCTGGTATGTGTACTGTATACTAGGGATGAGCGAACTTTTGAAAAGTTCGGTTTGGTTTGATCCGGCGAACTTTCTTGAAGTTTGGATTTGGCCGAACCGAACCTAAAACGAACCCTGCTATAACGGCTGAATAATTGCAGCTACAATAGTGGAAGTCTGATATGGTATACATGTAGTTTTGTTTAGTTGCAGTTGCTATTACAGCGTATATATGTGTGTATGTCAGTGGCGTATCTGTATATATGTTAATGGTGCCTCTGTGTGTGTATATGTGCGTCATTGTATGTGTTTGGCAGTGGGGGGGGGAGCGTACAGGATTCATGGGGCCCCATACAGTTGTATGCTATGGGGCCCCATGAATCCTAGCCACGCCCCTTTCTGCAGTCAAAGCGGTGGATGGTTGCAAGCTGGTGGAGGCAGAAACATGTGCAGAACTGGCCCCCTAAAGCACCGGAGAGGCGATAGTGGCAAGAATGGGCTAACTTTCTGGTGGTCTTCTGGGGGAATGTTGACCCAATGGGCAGTAACAGACATGTACGGCCCTCGCCCATAATTAAAGGACCAGACATCAGCACTGGGGTGCACCGTCCTGGACACCAAGAATCCCAATAAGTCGCCAACATTTTTCTACACAACTGTGCAGTGATGGGACAGCCGATGGGACTTTTTTTGTTTCTCAGACAGTGATGGGACTTTTTTTTTTTTTTTTTCTCGGACAGTAATGGGATTTTTTTTTTGTTTCTCGGACAGTGATGGGACTTTTTCTTTGTTTCTCGGACAGTGATGGGACTTTTCTTTTGTTTCTCGGACAGTGATGGGACTTTTTTTGGCCTTTTTTTGTTTCTCAGACAGTGATGGGACTTTTTTCTTTTTTTTTTTTCTCGGACAGTGATGGGATTTTTTTTTTTTCTTGGACAGTGATGGGACTTTTTTTTGTTTCTCGGACAGTGATGGGACTTTTTTTTTTTTTTTTCTCGGACAGTAATGGGATTTTTTTTTGTTTCTCGGACAGTGATGGGACTTTTTTTTGTTTCTCGGACAGTGATGGGACTTTTTTTTGTTTCTCGGACAGTGATGGGACTTTTTTTTTTTTCTTGGACAGTGATGGGACTTTTTTTTTTTTTTTTCTCGGACAGTAATGGGATTTTTTTTTTGTTTCTCGGACAGTGATGGGACTTTTCTTTTGTTTCTCGGACAGTGATGGGACTTTTTTTGGCCTTTTTTTGTTTCTCAGACAGTGATGGGACTTTTTTCTTTTTTTTTTTTCTCGGACAGTGATGGGATTTTTTTTTTTCTTGGACAGTGATGGGACTTTTTTTTGTTTCTCGGACAGTGATGGGACTTTTTTTTGGACTTTTTTTGTTTCTCGGACAGTGGTGGGACTTTTTTTTGGACTTTTTTTGTTTCTCGGACAGTGATGGGACTTTTTTTTGGACTTTTTTTGTTTCTCGGACAGTGGTGGGACTTTTTTTTGGACTTTTTTTTGTTTCTCGGACAGTGATGGGACTTTTTTTTGGACTTTTTTTGTTTCTCGGACAGTGGTGGGACTTTTCTTTGGACTTTTTTTGTTTCTCGGACAGTGGTGGTGGGACTTTTTTTGGACTTTTTTTGTTTCTCAGACAGTGATGGGACTTTTTTTGGCCTTTTTTTTTTTTGCTCGGACAGTGATGGGACTTTTTTTTGGACTTTTTTTGTTTCTCGGACAGTGGTGGGACTTTTTTTTGGAATTTTTTTGTTTCTCAGACAGTGATGGGACTTCTTTTTGGACTTTTTTTTGTTTCTTGGACAGTGATGGGAATTTTTTTGGACTTTTCTTATTTCTCGGACAGTGATGGGAATTTTTTTGTTTCTTGGACAGTGATGGGACTTTTTTTTGTTTCTCGGACAGTGATGGGACTTTTTTTTGTTTCTCGGACAGTGATGGGACTTTTTTTTGGACTTTTCTTATTTCTCGGACAGTGATGGGAATTTTTTTGTTTCTCGGACAGTGATGGGACTTTTTTTTGTTTCTCGGACAGTGATGGGACTTTTTTTTGGACATTTTTATTTTACTTTTTGTTGCGGCTAAATGGGGTTCCCTTACGTCCCATTGGCATCACAACATATGGGGTAAATTCGCCCCTGCGAGCCCCTGGGACGAAGGAATATTTAATGAAAAAATAACAATTAAATTTTAATCCCCTCCTCCATGAGGTATAAATAGGCTCCACCTCCCCCTAGACCTCAGTCTTTTTTTACTTCGTTGCTGTTAGCCCTAGGGGACTTTGTCCCTCCTCCGTTTTTATGCTTTGTTAACCTGTTGCATTCAGGTTTTCTCTCCAGGTAATGATTGCTGGGATGCCGCTGGAGCCGGTGTCCAGGTAGTATCCTGATATTTGCTTCTGCAGGTCTTAGCTTTTAAGTTTTTCTTACCTAGTGCATCTTGGAACGCACTCTGCGTGTCACCCGAGTGGCTGGCTTTTCTTCCATTTGCGTTCGACTGTGGAACGCATCGGCGCTGCGTGCGTCTCAGCACTGTGGTATCAGCGCCATGTCACTTCCAGGGGCCGGCAGCGGCGCGCGCTCTCTGCATGCCGGATTAGCTGTGTGTCCAAGGCAGAAGGTAAGCTGTTGCTACCTCTAGGTCTGGCTGTCTTCCTCTGGAAGGATTTTCTGTGGCTCATTTGGATCTAATAGAAAACATCTGAGTGCAAAGTGCTGTGATCTCTCTTCTATATACTTAAAAGTAAGTGTTGCTGCCACCTAGTGTCTCTTTCCGATATCACTCTAGCCAGGCTAGTGGTTTATATGTATTGTAATACATTGATTATTTGCAGATGTCTGAAATGGAGACCAGTCCTGCTGCTGGCAAAAGACCTTCTAAGGAAGCACTTCAAGTGCCGAGTGTGAGACTCCACTACCTGACGGCTATGGATACCGTAGGAGGATCATTTTTTCCAGATAAGATTCATCCTTTCTTTCATAAAAATATTTATGAATGCCTAAAAATATTTATAATGCCTAAGTACGCTGTCCTTCATGCAGACCTAAACCTATGAGGAGCCTGATGTTCAGGAGGTAGTTGTATGGGTCAAGGACTATGTGCAAAAGACTTTAGCGGCTAATGAGAATCGCCGCCCGTGTCCTAAGTTAAAGACCAAATGGAGCATTTCTCTCTCTACTCCCAGCCTTTGAGTATATTACTTTATGGCTGTAGGATTTTGGTCATTTTCAGTTTTACTGTGATTGATGAAGTTAAGTCATCATCTTCTTCTGAAACCTCTTCTACTTCTGAAGATGAGAAAGAATTATTCAAGGGGTATTTCACAGCTGATAGAATTCACAAGCTCTGCTAAGCTGTGCAAGCTGAAATACACCCTGAGGAAATAGAAGAGGATAGGATTGGTCCTCCTCAAAAAAGCCTAGGGCTTTTTCTGTGGGAGAGACTTCATTGTCTATGTTACAGGCGGAATGGAAGGAACCGGAAAAGGCTCCGGGTTTGAGCAAGAGGTTTAAGACCTTATATGTTCTCAAGGAAGAACAATGTAAGGACTGGATTGAGCCTCCAAAGGTGGACCCGGCCATAGCCAAACTGTCAAAATGTACTATGCTGCCTGCGGAGGACAGATCCAATCTTAAGGATCCGATGGATAGAAGGGTGGAGGTAGCCCTCAAGAGATCATATACGGCAGCGGCAGCCCAAGGGGCAGTCTCCATTTCTTCTTTGAGGTTTCTAGAAGCCTAAGAAGATGGCTGACCAAGGTCCAGGAAAATTTGGAAGGTAGAGCTAGCAGGGACAAGGTCCTTTGCTCCTTAAAAAAGGTCATTATGGCCATTGACTTCCTCTGCGATGATGCATCTCAGGGAACCAGGTTAGCGTAAAAAAACTAGTACGCTCTCAACCGCTGCCGAAGGGCGCTATGGTTAAAACCCTGGGTTGGAGATGCTAACTCCAAAATTCAGCTCTGTAATATGGAGTTCCAGCCAGGTAGGCTGTTTGGCTCTGAGCTGGATAAATTAATGGAGGAATTGTCTGACAAGGAGGGGAAGTCCCTACCATTGTCCTATAAGAGCGGTGATTCCTTACGCAGAGCAAAATCTCCTCAGCGAGGCAAAGGGAGATACCAGTACAGAGGTCGAGGAAGAAACTATTCCAGAAGAGGTTCTGGGAAGCAGCAGAATAAGGACACCAACAAGAAACCAGACTTCTGACGCAGAAGCTGTCCAGTGGGAACACGTCTGAGTTTGTTTCTCCCTGCCTGGGAAGAATTAAGAAAAGATCACTGGGTGTTAAATATTATTCAAAATGGTTATGTCCTTCATTTATCATCTCTTCCTCCTCCAAGATTTCTTTTGTCAAGAAATCTTAAGCCAGAAAGACACTTAGTCCTAGAGACAGAAATTCTTTACCTCCTTTCCATTGAGGCTCTAGAGGATGTTCCTCTATCTGAGATCGGTCAGGGAGTTTACTCCCCAGTGTTACTAGTGCTGAAGCCGTCCGGAAATTGGAGGCTTATTATAGATTTGCGATATCTAAACAGGTGCATCGTAAAGAAGACGTTCCACATGGAGAACATAAGATCGGTAAAATCTATCCTCCAGGAGGGAGATTTTATGGTCACCATAGATCTACCGGATGCATATCTTCATGTACCGATTCTGAAGGCTCACAGGAGAGCCTTCGCCATCCAAATACAGGGGAAGGTAAGACACTTACAATTCAAAGTCCTTCCATCCGGAATACCTCCGCACCCTTTGTTTTCACTAAGGTAGTGTCACCATGATGGTTCGCTTCCGTTTACAGGGGATAAAGTTATCCCTTACCTGGACGATTGGTTGATTATGACTCAGACTCAGGATCTTCTGAGAGTTCAGTTGAACTATGTCCAGGACATACTTCAACAATAAGGTTGGCTTATCAACATAGAGAAATCAGACTTAATTCCTAATTCCTCCTCGTCAGGTATCCATAAGAACATTAATGCGCTTTCTAGGGCTCCTTGCCTCAGCTGCGGACGCGGTGCCATGGGCGTTATGGCACATGAGATTTCTTCAGAGAGAAGCACTAACAGTATGGAACCGAGGACTGAAGGACTTGGATGCGATGATGTTCTATCGACTCAAACAAGACATTCTCTAATGTGGTGGAGACAAGTCAAACATGGAGTTTTATTTTCAGAACCACACTGGATAACCATCACGACAGATGCTTCAGGAACAGGTTGGGGAGCTCATCTGACAGTCATCACGACTGCAGGATCTTGGAGTCAACAGGAATCCGCTCTGCCCTCCAACGTGAGGGAGCTCAGAGCGATTTACCTAGCTCTTCTTCATTTTTCTCCTCCTATTTTACAGAGAGCAGTCAGAATCCGGATGAACGACATGGCCTGCGTGGCGTACCTAAACAGGGAGGTACCAGATCCCCTTCTCTCCTCAGGGAAGTAGAGAAGATTTTTCTGTTGGGCAGAAACCAGAATAACCAGACTCTCTGCGATTCATATCAGGGGTGTCGACAATATATTGGCGGATTGAGTCGAGGCCTGACATTACCGGGGGAATGGTCTCTCTCAAGGAGAGTGTTCATTCAGTTAACCCAGAGGTGGGGGCTTCCTCAGAGAGACCTCATGGCATCAGCAAGCAATGCCAAACTGAGGAATTTCTGTTCCCTTTACAGGGCAGACAATCCCACGGTATTGGACTCAATGACAATACCATGGACATACCAGCTGGCGTATATCTTTCCTCCCATAGCCATGATTCCCAGAGTTTGACTAAGATCAGTCTAGATCAGTCGTCAGTAATAATAATAACTCCCTTCTGGCCGAAGGGGTCATGGTTCACCCTGCCCATGAATATGAGCAGAGGGGAATTTTGGAGATTACCTCTGCATCCGGATCTAATATTCCAGGGTCAACATCTGTGCAGGAATCTTTCCAGCCTCAGCTTGACAGCTTGGAGACTGAGAGGACCGTATTGGACTCTAGTTTTTCTGAGAAGGTATAGTATACTCTTTCTCACGCTCGTAGTAGCACTACAAATAAATCTTATGCACGTATTTGGAAGATTTTCAAGATTGGTGTGCAAGCAGGAGTATTGATGGACTTAAACCTTCTACTCCACAGTCATTGGAGTTTTTTACAGGAAGGCTTCTATAAAGGATTAAAACCTAGTTCCATCAAGGTGCAGTTAGCAGCCCTCTCTGCACACCTAAACTCACGTTTCTTTCAGATCTTGGAGGTAAAGAATTTTGTTAAGGCTAGACTAGGCCTAACCTGGTAAAGCAGGTAGACCCATGGGACTTATCCTTTGTGTTGAGACGCCTGTGTCTTCCTCCCTTTAAGCCTTGGGAGGAGGTAAACTTCAAGTTAACATTGATAGTTTCTCTTTTACTAGCCATTACCTCTGCTAAGAGAGTTGGAGAACTTCAAGCCCTTGGCTCCGCACCTCCATACGTGATTTTTTTCCCAAGACAAAGTTATCCTTAGGTTCCTTCCAGGATTCCTGCCTATGGTGGCTTCATTTGCCAACATCAACCAGCCAATAGTATTGCCTGTATTTTCTCCTACTGGATCATCTAAAGAAGACTTGGATCTTTCTTTATTGGACGTATCCAGAGCTATCAAGATCTATCTACATAGAGTAGGTGATTTTCGTAAAGACAAGAATTTCTTTATCCCTTTCGCAGGAAAGAACAAGGGGAGAAAGGCTTCAAAACCTTCAATATTCAGATGGATCTGTGACTCCATTGCCTTATGTTACTCCTCTGCTGATCTGGATCCACCAGAATTTACCAGGGCTCACTCTACTAGAGCTGTGGCCTCCACTTGGGCAGAGCGTGCCGCTGTGCCACTTGAGGACATATGCCAGGCAGCTACCTGGTCGTCTTTGACTACCTTTGTGAGATATTTCAGGCTGGATACTTCTTTTCTTGTCAAGAACAACCTTTGCAAGATCTGTTCTTAATGCGGACGTAATAAATACCCGCCCATTGGGGATAATGCTTGCTAATTCCCCATATGTTGTGATGCCAATGGGACGTAAGGGAAGCTAAAATTATTATGTTAATTTGTTTTCCCTAAGACCCATTGGCATCACAAGACTCCCTCCCTGTGTTTTATGTTTCTTTATAATTAGACTGAGGTCTAGGGGGAGGTGGAGCCTATTTATACCTCATGGAGGAGGGGATTAAAATTTAATTGTTATTTTTACATTAAATATTCCTTCGTCCCAGGGGCTCGCAGGGGCGAATTTACCCCATATGTTGTGATGCCAATGGGTCTTAGGGAAAACAAATTAACATAATAATTTTAGCTTCTCCTATTTTTTTAACCTGATTGTAAAAATATGAAATGATTTTCACTTAATAAATTCCATAAGCTTGAACACTGAAGTTGCTTTCATGTGTCTTGGTTGATCCTCACAGACAGCTGTCACATTACATTGATTAGGCAGCACCCAGGTATATCTGAGGAGACTAATTTAAGGTCTCACCCTAACAGGGGTGATGTCACACATCTTGATATTCACAGAAAACCAGGATACAAGGGAATATAGGAGTAATAATCCCTTGTATCCTGGTCTATTCTGTGAAAAAAGTACAATTTTGTGTCACCGTTGTTATTTTTACCAGATTCATCATGAACTTTCTCACAGTTCAGTTCGCGCCAAACTGAACTTTTTCCAAAGTTCGTAACGAAACTGGTTCCTAACGGTTCGGTTCGCTCATCCCTAGTGTATACCTAAGTATTGCACAGTTGTAGTGTTTAAAAGGATATTAGTTCTGTGATCTGTGCACCAATGAGAGCTTTTCTGTGTTTTCTGTGTTTTTTATAATCTCTAATTTCTGAATGAAGACAGAGGGATGGTGGTATTTGTCTAAATTGTCTCCCATTGTCTGAATAAATTATCTATATCAGATCTTTGGTCCATCTCTTCCCACCAACAATCATCTGATATTTGAGAAAGCTGCAATGGACCCAACACCCGAACACATACACACACACACACACACACACACATATCTATACACACACTGACACACACATGTATACACAAACTGAAACACACACATATATACACACACTGACACACACACACACACACGTATACACACACACATACACACACATCTATACACACACTGACACACACATGTATACACAAACTGACACACACACACACACATGTATACACACACATGTATACACAAACTGACACACATACACATATATACACACACTGACACACACACGTATACACACACGTATACACACACTGACACACATACACACATGTATACACACACTGACACACACACAATGGCCGCACTATGGCTGTACTATGCCCGCGAGATGGCGGCACTGTGGCTGCACGATGCCCGCACTATGGCTGTACTATGGCCACACTATGGCCGCACAATGGATACACTGTGGCTGCATGATGCTCGCACTATGGCCGTACTATGGCTGCACAATGCCCACACAATGGCCGTACTATGGCTGTAGTATGGCCGCACAATGCTCACATGGTGGCCGCACTATGGCTGTACTCTGTACACAATATAGTCCCCCTATAGACAATATCTCATCACATAGAAGATAACTAGATACATAAACTATTTCCTCCACCCACCAACTCCAGAGTGAAGAAGCGGCGTCTTCCCTCCATCACCACAAGCCGCCATCCCTGGGAATACGACATATGTTAAAGTGAGACCCTGCAGCTACTATGTGCATATGACTAAGCTCCCCGTCTCCGCACCAGCGCTCAGCATAGGAATCTATTACTCAACTATCTGACAGATCCGGGGCACAGCGGCTTTATATGCAGGAGGACATGATGGCTGAGCCTGGCGGGTGGGCAGCCAGGAAGCAGCCGGCGCTCACTCATCTGTCAGAGAACAGGGCAGGATTTATCAGGCCAGCCGTCACAGGTGTCATGTTATGTGCTGAGATGGTGGGGGAGGGGGGTGCTGATCCAACAGGAGGAGAACATGATATATATTATACACAGGGACTGTGGACACAGGTTCCCTCATATCTACTGCGACAGCATCATATAAAGGTGTAATCCAGGCCGAACAGATACAAGATTAGGGTCTGAGGGGAGGAGCATGAAGAAGGGGGAGGAGCATGAACAAGGGGGAAGTGCATGAGAGGAAGATAACCCAGGGTAGGGAATATGACCCAGAGAAGCATGGTCCAGGGGATAAGCACAGCTTGGGGGAGGTGCATGACCCAGGCAGAGGAACATAACCCATGGGAAGGAATATGACCTGGGGGGGGCGTGACCCAGAGAGAGGAGCATAGCCAGGAGAGAGGAGCATGGCCCTGGATGAGGAGCATGCTCAAGGGGGAGGAGCATGACCCTGGGGGAGGAGCATGATCAACAGGGAGGAGCTTGACTCAGAGAGAGGAGCATAGCCAGGAGAGAGGAGCATGGCCCTGGGGGGAGGAGCATCCTCAAGGGGGAGGAGCATGACCCTGGGGAAGGAGCATGATCAAGGGGGAGGAGCATAACCCTGGAGGAGGAGGATGATCAACAGGGAGGAGCATGACCCAGAGAGAGGAGCATAGCCAGGAGAGAGGAGCATGGCCCTGGATGAGGAGCATGCTCAAGGGGGAGGAGCATGATCAACAGGGAGGAGCTTGACCCAGAGAGAGGAGCATAGCCAGGAGAGAGGAGCATGGCCCTGGGGGAGGAGCATCCTCAAGGGGGAGGAGCATGACCCTGGGGAAGGAGCATGATCAAGGGGGAGGAGCATGACCCAGGGGGAAAAACAGAACCCAGAGGAAGTACAGTGGCAGGAATGTGACCTTGAAGGAGGAGCATGATCCAGGGGGAAGAGCATGATTGAAGGGGAGGAGCATGGACCAGGGGGAGGAGCATGGCCCAGGGGGAGGAGCATTACCTGGGGATTGCTGTTCTTAGTCCACACAACAAGGTAAGATTAAAAGCTTTTAATTAAAATTATAGTGTAAAAAAACTGCAAATAATAGTAAAAAATTTGCAACAGTTTTACAAAAGCGCTAAAAAATTGTTGGAATTTACCAAAAGGGGAATGAATAATCAATCGATATATATATATATATATATATATATATATATATATATATATATATAGCATGAGAAAGGATCAGAGGAGAGTAATAATGTTGGGATCAGACTACGCTGGGTTTGTTTGTGGTCTGTAACCATGGAGACACATCGGTCTGTATAGGAGCTGCAGATGAATGACTATTAGTAATGTTTCTATGATGAGTATTGATGCTTTCCTGGTGACTGATCCTCATATCATCCAAGACGTATAATAATTTACAGATAAATAATCCCTGTATTTTCTATGTTTGGTCTCGTTCTATTAGTTGCTGTGAAGATGAACGTGTTATAGTGATATAGTGATATACGGGTCATCAGTCTGTAACGCCTTATTGAGTGTTAAGCTTTAGATTCACAGCAATAAACTCTGTAACAAACCGATAAAAGCCGAGATGACACCGACCTGTGTGTACACAAACATAGAGTAATACACAAATACATAGATAGAAGATAGATAGATAGACAGACAGATAGGAGATAGATAGATAGGAGATAGATAGGAGATAGATAGATAGATAGGAGATAGATAGGAGATAGATAGATAGATAGATAGATAGATAGATAGATAGATAGATAGGAGATAGATAGGAGATAGATAGGAGATAGATAGATAGATAAATAGATAGATAGATAGATAGATAGATAGATAGATAGATAGATAGATAGGAGATAGATAGATAGGAGATAGATAGATAGATAGATAGATAGGAGATAGATAGGAGATAGATAGATAGGAGATAGAAAGATAGATAGATAGATAGATAGATAGATAGGAGATAGAGAGATAGGAGATAGATAGGAGATAGATAGATAGATAGGAGATAGATAGATAGGAGATAGATAGATAGATAGATAGATAGACAGATAGGAGATAGATAGGAGATAGATAGATAGATAGATAGATAGATAAATAGATAGATAGATAGATAGATAGATAGATAGATAGGAGATAGATAGGAGATAGATAGATAGATAAATAGATAGATAGATAGATAGATAGACAGATAGGAGATAGATAGGAGATAGATAGATAGATAGATAGATAGATAGATAGGAGATAGATAGGAGATAGATAGGAGATAGATAGATAGATAGATAGATAGATAGATAGATAGACAGATAGGAGATAGATAGGAGATAGATAGATAGATAGATAGATAAATAGATAGATAGATAGGAGATAGATAGATAGATAGATAGATAGGAGATAGATAGATAGATAGATAGGAGATAGATAGGAGATAGATAGATAGATAAATAGATAGATAGATAGATAGATAGATAGATAGGAGATAGATAGATAGATAGATAGATAGATAGATAGATAGATAGATAGGAGATAGATAGATAGATAGATAGATAGGAGATAGATAGATAGATAGATAGATAGATAGATAGATAGAAGATAGATAGATAGATAGATAGATAGGAGATAGATAGATAGGAGATAGATAGATAGATAGATAGATAGATAGATAGATAGGAGATAGATAGATAGGAGATAGATAGGAGATAGATAGATAGATAGATAGATAGATAGATAGATAGATAGATAGATAGATAGGAGATAGATAGATAGGAGATAGATAGATAGGAGATAGATAGGAGATAGATAGATAGATAGATAGATAGGAGATAGATAGATAGATAGATAGATAGGAGATAGATAGATAGATAGATAGATAGATAGATAGGAGATAGATAGGAGATAGATAGATAGATAGATAGATAGGAGATAGATAGATAAATAGATAGATAGATAGATAGGAGATAGATAGGAGATAGATAGATAGGAGATAGATAGGAGATAGATAGATAGATAGATAGATAGATAGATAGATAGGAGATAGATAGGAGATAGATAGATAGATAGATAGATAGATAAATAGATAGATAGATAGATAGATAGATAGATAGATAGGAGATAGATAGGAGATAGATAGATAGATAGATAGATAGATAGATAGATAAATATATAGATAGATAGGATAGATAGATAGATAGATAGGAGATAGATAGATAGATAGATAGATAGATAGATAGATAGATAGATAGATAGATAGGAGATAGATAGATAGATAGGAGATAGATAGGAGATAGATAGGAGATAGATAGAGAGATAGATAGATAGATAGGAGATAGATAGATAGATAGATAGGAGATAGATAGATAGATAGATAGATAGGAGATAGAAGATAGATAGATAGGAGATAGATATTATAAAGTATATTCCACGGCAGTTCGGATGTTTTTGAATTGGTGCAAAATATTTATTCCATCAAAGTAGATTCATAACAAGTGTAGCACAGGTGGTGATGGAGCTGTCCTTGAACGGTGGTGATGGAGCTGACCTAGAGTGGTGGAGCTGGCCTGGAGCAGTGGTGATGGAGCTGGCCTGGAGCAGTGGTGCTGGAGCTGTCCTTGAGCAGTGGTGATGGAGCTGACCTAGAGTGGTGGAGCTGTCCTGGAGCAGTGGTGATGGAGCTGTCCCGGAGGAGTGGTGATGGAGCTGGCCTGGAGCAGTGGTGCTGGAGCTGTCCTGGAGCGGTGGTGATGGAGCTGACCCCTTAAACGGTGGTGATGGAGCTGACCTAGAGGGGTGGAGCTGCCCTGGAGCAGTGGTGATGGAGCTGCCCTGGAGCGGTGGTGATGGAGCTGTCCCGGAGCAGTGGGGATGGAGCTGGCCTGGGATGGTGTCCTGACCTGTGGCGGTGGCTCTCATGGCTGCTTTGCCCTTTATGTCCAATATCTACAGTAATGAGAATAACACATTTAGCCTAATGTATAAAATCAGCATCAAATCCCGATGGGACGAGCGGCTTCTGTGAGAGACGTCGGGTGTTTTCCCGCTGATGTTCACGCACTTTCTACTGTAAAATCCCATCACTTAACGTCCAAGCAAACAGAATCATAATTAAAATAAATTAGCAACAATAACAACTGGAGAAACCAGCAGAATAACACAAGAGAAACTAATAGGAATAACACAACTGATAGGAATAACACAACTGATAGGAATAACACAACTGATAGGAATAACACAACTAATAGGAATAACACAACTGATAGGAATAACACAACTGATAGGAATAACACAACTGATAGGAATAACACAACTGATAGGAATAACACAACTGGTAGGAATAACACAACTGATAGGAATAACACAACTGATAGGAATAACACAACTGATAGGAATAACACAAGATAAACTGATAGGAATAACACAACTGATAGGAATAACACAACTGATAGGAATAACACAACTGATAGGAATAACACAACTGATAGGAATAACACAAGATAAACTGATAGGAATAACACAACTGATAGGAATAACACAACTGATAGGAATAACACAACTGATAGGAATAACACAACTGATAGGAATAACACAACTGATAGGAATAACACAAGATAAACTGATAGGAATAACACAACTGATAGGAATAACACAACTGATAGGAATAACACAACTGATAGGAATAACACAACTGATAGGAATAACACAACTGATAGGAACAACACAAGATAAACTGATAGGAATAACACAACTGATAGGAATAACACAAGATAAACTGATAGGAATAACACAACTGGTAGGAATAACACAACTGATAGGAATAACACAACTGATAGGAATAACACAACTGATAGGAATAACACAACTGATAGGAATAACACAACTGATAGGAATAACACAACTGGTAGGAATAACACAACTGATAGGAATGGCTTTTTGAACATATTCATTTGTGTAAATGATCTGATCCCCCGACGTGGCCGCTCCGAGCGTCATGGAATATTTATATCCCCTATCACATCAAACCAGAGGGTGACTGGTGCCGTATACTGAGTATATGGATGAGGGCAGATACACAGGGGTGACGACGCCTCCTCCCCAGGGTTCAGGATTGGTGGATACAGGGGGCGGACCCCACATGCTGAGCAACTTAAAGGGGTTTTTAATAATAATTTTCTCCATACTCTCCACATTTTACCTTCTTCACCTTTGGTCCTCCATCAATGTTTGGGCCCCCAGAGGCGTTTATTTACCGTCAGCCATTGGTCAGCCAGTACTTACCCTTACTATACAGTACTCAGAGGAGACCCAACCACATTTATCCCAACAGTCTCATTATCCTCCCAATGCCACAGGGAGGGGTGTGCGGCTGCCATTGTTATCCCCCAGACTATTATGTACGGCCAGCTTCCTATTGTTGATAGAACTATAGATAACACTGACAAATTTCTATTTCTATTCTATAATATGTCAGTTATTGAATGTTCGGTCACCTTTACCCGAGCATCCCAAGGCGCTCGCTTAACACAAGTTTAAGCCACGTCCAGAACATGGCCGCCATCTTATATGCCTCCATACTGGACCTAGGTCAAGCTTTTCCAATGGCAGGGTGGTCATGTAACATATCAAAGAAGACAAAATAGTCTCAGAAATCAGTTGTTGCAACAACAACTATTAACTTCCCTGTGATGCACAGCTATTTAACATGTTCAATGTGTTGTCCATGGTGCCAAACACAGAGCACTTACAGAGAGACAATTCTGATCTTCTTTCATACGCTACATGACCATCTTTCCATTAAAAAAACTTGCCCTTGATCAAAGATGGCGGCCATGTTTAGACAGTCTATGTGATAGGCCTCCTCGTTGGGGTATCAGATATGTAATTATCTCTTTTGTTTAGAACTAAAAGGGGGCCCTGAGCCTTATATATAGGGGTGCCCTGAGCATTATATATAGGGGTGCCCTGAGCATTATATATAGGGGTGCCCTGAGCCTTATATATAGGGGTGTCCTGAGCCTTATATATAGGGGGTGCCCTGAGCATTATATATAGGGGTGCCCTGAGCCTTATATATAGGGGTGCCCTGAGCATTATATATAGGGGGTGCCCTGAGCCTTATATATAGGGGTGCCCTGAGCCTTATATATAGGGGAGCCCTGAGCCTTATATATAGGGGTGCCCTGAGCCTTATATATAGGGGAGCCCTGAGCCTTATATATAGGGGTGTCCTGAGCATTATATATAGGGGGTTCCCTGAGCATTATATATAGGGGGTTCCCTGAGCATTATATATAGAGGAGCCCTGAGCATTATATATAGGGGGTGCCCTGAGCATTATATATAGGGGGTTCCCTGAGCATTATATATAGGGGTGCCCTGAGCCTTATATATAGGGGAGCCCTGAGCCTTATATATAGGGGTGCCCTGAGCCTTATATATAGGGGAGCCCTGAGCCTTATATATAGGGGTGCCCTGAGCCTTATATATAGGGGAGCCCTGAGCCTTATATATAGGGGTGCCCTGAACCTTATATATAGGGGAGCCCGGAGCCTTATATATAGGGGTGCCCTGAGCATTATATATAGGGGGTGCCCTGAGCATTATATATAGGGGTGCCCTGAGCATTATATATAGGGGTGCCCTGAGCCTTATATATAGAGGTGTCCTGAGCCTTATATATAGGGGGTGCCCTGAGCATTATATATAGGGGTGCCCTGAGCATTATATATAGGGGTGCCCTGAGCATTATATATAGGGGAGCCCGGAGCCTTATATATAGCGGTGCCCTGAGCATTATATATAGGGGTGCCCTGAGCATTATATATAGGGGTGCCCTGAGCATTATATATAGGGGTGCCCTGAGCCTTATATATAGGGGTGCCCTGAGCCTTATGTATAGGGGTGCCCTGAGCATTATATATAGCAGGGTGCCCTGAGCATTATATATAGGGGTGCCCTGAGCCTTATATATAGGGGAGCCCGGAGCCTTATATATAGGGGTGCCCTGAGCATTATATATAGGGGGTGCCCTGAGCATTATATATAGGGGTGCCCTGAGCATTATATATAGGGGTGCCCTGAGCCTTATATATAGGGGTGCCCTGAGCCTTATGTATAGGGGTGCCCTGAGCCTTATGTATAGGGGTGCCCTGAACATTATATATAGCGGGTTGCCCTGAGCATTATATATAGGGGTCCCCTGAGCCTTATATATAGGGGTGCCCTGAGCCTTATATATAGGGGTGCCCTGAGCATTATATATAGGGGGTTCCCTGAGCATTATATATAGGGGTGCCCTGAGCCTTATATATAGGGGAGCCCTGAGCCTTATATATAGGGGTGCCCTGAGCCTTATATATAGGGGAGCCCTGAGCCTTATATATAGGGGTGCCCTGAGCCTTATATATAGGGGAGCCCTGAGCCTTATATATAGGGGTGCCCTGAGCCTTATATATAGGGGAGCCCTGAGCCTTATATATAGGGGTGTCCTGAGCCTTATATATAGGGGTGCCCTGAGCCTTATATATAGGGGTGTCCTGAGACATATATAGGGGGTGCCCTGAGCATTATATATAGGGGTGCCCTGAGCATTATATATAGGGGTTCCCTGAGCCTTAAACATAGGGGTGCCTTGAGACTTATATATAGGGGTGTCCTGAGACATATATAGGGGTGTCCTGAGACTTATTTATAGGGGTGCCCTGAGACTTATACATTTGGGTGCACTGAGACTTATATAGTGGGATGTATTGAGTTTTATACATAGGGGTGCCCTGAACATTGCTTATAATTAGAGATGAGCGAACCTGGAGCAGCTGGAGTCCATCCGAACCCGAACTTTCGGCATTTGATTAGCTGGGGCTGCTGAACTTGGATAAAGCTCTCAGGTTGTCTGGAGAACATGGATACAGCCAATGACTATATCCATGTCTTCCACATAGCCTTAGGGCTTTATCCAAGTTCAGCAGCCACCGCTAATCACATGCCGAAAGTTCGGGTTCGGATGGGCTCCAGCTGCTCCAGGTTCGCTCATCTCTAATTTTAATTCAAGCCTATTCCAAGAACTTGCAAAATCAAACTAGGGCTTATTTGTGAAAAAACTGTGAGAGTGAGGTGTATATATATATATATATATATATATATATATACACAATCGGGAAAATAACGCAGCACTCTAGTACAGGGGCATAGCTAGGATTCACGGGGCCCCATAGCAAAAATTTTTAAGGGGCCCCTCTCCCCTACGCACAACACAAAGCACTGCGCACACACACACACACACACACACATATATATATATATATATATATATATATATATATATATATATATATATGCTTTACTTCTGATGCACTGATAACCCCTGACCTCTGCACGGAGCTCTGCACATTTTCCTTTCCTACTTCCAGCTAGAGAACAGAGGTTATCAGTGCAGTGAATCAGAGATCTCTGTCTTCTCCTTGTTAACCCTTTTTTTTGTGTTGCAGCATGTAAGTAAACATTGGGACATTTACACACAGTACATAAGGGGTTAAGCAGAAGGACACATGCTCTTACCTTCTCCCCGGGCCCCCCTCCTGCATGGGCCCCATAGCAACTGCCTAACCTGCCTTTATGGTAGCTACACCACTACTCTAGTAGTAAGTGCGGGTGCCAGCTGTAACCCGGAGATCAGCCGGTGATTTATATCCAAAGCAAAACTGCGGCACTCCAATGTTCGTGGAAAAATTCAATGTGGTTTATTCAATCCATACAGCAGGTGCATTGGAGTGCCGTAGTATTTTGCTTTGGATATAAATCACCGGCTGATCTCCGGGTTACAGCTGGCACCCGCACTTACTACTAGAGTGCTGCATTATTTTCCCGATTTTGTATATATATATATATATATATATATATATATATATATATATATACACACTACCGTTCAAAAGTTTGGGGTCAGATTGAAATGTCCTTATTTTTGAAGGAAAAGCACTGTACTTTTCAATGAAGATAACTTTAAACTAGTCCTAACTTTAAACCAATCCCCTCTATAAATTGCTAATGTGGTAAATGACTATTCTAGCTGCAAATGTCGGGTTTTTGGTGCAATATCTACATAGGTGTATAGAGGCCCATTTCCAGCAACTATCACTCCAGTGTTCTAATGGTACAAGGTGTTTGCTCATTGGCTCAGAAGGCTAATTGATGATTAGAAAACCCTTGTGCAATCATGTTCACACATCTGAAAACAGTCTAGCTCGTTACAGAAGCTACAAAACTGACCTTCCTTTGAGCAGATTGTGTTTCTGGAGCATCACATTTGTGGGGTCAATTAAACGCTCAAAATGGCCAGAAAAAGAGAACTTTCATCTGAAACTCGACAGTCTATTCTTGTTCTTAGAAATGAAGGCTATTCCATGCGAGAAATTGCTAAGGCCCCATTCACACGTCCGTGTCAGTTTTTACTGTCAGGAAATCCTGATCAGGAGACCTCAAATGTCATCAGGAAAGTATCAGGATTTCCTGACAGTAATCCGTTTTTACCATCAGGAAACCATCAGGAAAAACCTTCAGGATTTCCTGATGAGATAATATGGTCTAGTATGCCAACATAAATCACAGGTACCCGTGTACCTAGATGGCCACAGGCTGCAGAACTACAACTCCCATCATGGCCTGTCAGCAAGGCATGATGGGAGTTGTACGTCTGCAACCTGGATGGCCACAGACTGCAGAACTACAACTCCCATCATGGCCTGCCAGCAAGGCATGATGGGAGTTGTACGTCTGCAACCTGGATGGCCACAGACTGCAGAACTACAACTCCCATCATGGCCTGCCAGAAAGGCATGATGGGAGTTGTACGTCTGCAACCTGGATGGCCACAGGATGCAGAACTACAACTCCCATCATGGCCTGTCAGCAAGGCATGATGGGAGTTGTACGTCTGCAACCTGGATGGCCACAGACTGCAGAACTACAACTCCCATCATGGCCTGCCAACAAGGCATGATGGGAGTTGTACGTCTGCAACCTGGATGACCACAGACTGCAGAACTACAACTCCCATCATGGCCTGCCAGCAAGGCATGATGGGAGTTGTACGTCTGCAACCTGGATGGCCACAGACTGCAGAACTACAACTCCCATCATGGCCTGCCAGCAAGGCATGATGGGAGTTGTACGTCTGCAACCTGGATGGCCACAGGATGCAGAACTACAACTCCCATCATGGCCTGTCAGCAAGGCATGATGGGAGTTGTACATCTGCAACCTGGATGGCCACAGACTGCAGAACTACAACTCCCATCATGGCCTGCCAGCAAGGCATGATGGGAGTTGTACGTCTGCAACCTGGATGGCCACAGACTGCAGAACTACAACTCCCATCATGGCCTGTCAGCAAGGCATGATGGGAGTTGTACGTCTGCAACCTGGATGGCCACAGACTGCAGAACTACAACTCCCATCATGGCCTGCCAGCAAGGCATGATGGGAGTTGTACGTCTGCAACCTGGATGACCACAGACTGCAGAACTACAACTCCCATCATGGCCTGCCAGCAAGGCATGATGGGAGTTGTACGTCTGCAACCTGGATGGCCACAGACTGCAGAACTACAACTCCCATCATGGCCTGCCAGCAAGGCATGATGGGAGTTGTACGTCTGCAACCTGGATGGCCACAGGATGCAGAACTACAACTCCCATCATGGCCTGTCAGCAAGGCATGATGGGAGTTGTACGTCTGCAACCTGGATGGCCACAGACTGCAGAACTACAACTCCCATCATGGCCTGCCAGCAGAGCCATGATGGGAGTTGTACTTCTGCAACCTGGATGGCCACAGGCTGCAGAAGTACAACTCCCATCATGACCTGTCAGCAGAGCATGGTGGGAGTAGTAGTTCTAAGGGGTAATCTCACCTGTCCTGGATCCTGCTCTGTCGGGGCCGGGAGGTTGGGGTCCAGGTCCGGGTCAGAGTGCAGTGCTGAAGTCCGGGCGGCGGCGGCTGTCTGAGGTGCGGAGCATCTGGCTGGCGGCCCGGTGTTGAGTTCCTGGGGGGCGGGGCGTGGGGGGTCGGGAGGGTCAAATGACAGAGAGCCGGAGTTCCGGTGGTGGGGGGCTGGGGGTAGGCGGCGGGGGGTCGTAGGCGGCGCGGGGGGGGGGGGGGGGGGGGAACTGCACCACACTCTGTCCGGCCGGCCAGCCCTTTAGTGCCGGGCAGAGTGTGCGGTGCGGTGCGTTGCAGTGCGGGGGGGATGGGGGTGTGCGGGTGATCGGACGGCGGCCGGGGCTGGCTCTCTACCAGTCCGGAATCGCGGGCACTTTCCTGATATACATCAGGAAAATGCCTGTGATTCTGGCGCTCCCATAGACTTCTATGGGGGCGTCCGTGCTGGATTTCCGGACGAAAATAGGACAGGATCTAAAAAATCCGGTCCTATTTTCCGGAACAGACACCCTTCCGGAAAAATCCGGAAGGGTGTCCATGTCTAACGTTAGCCTATGAGTCCGGAAATCTGTCCGGATTTCCTGATAGGAAATCCGGACAGATTTTCCGGACGTGTGAAGGGGGCCTAAGAAATTGAAGATTTCCTACAACAGTGTGTACTACTCCCTTCAGAGGACAGCACAAACAGGCTCTAACCAGAGTAGAAAAAGAAGTGGGAGGCCGCGTTACACAACTAAGCAAGAAGATAAGCACATTAGAGTCTCTAGTTTGAGAAACAGACGCCTCACAGGTCCCCAACTGGCATCTTCATTAAATAGTACCCGCAAAACACCAGTGTCACCATCTACAGGGAAGAGGCGGCTGCCGGATTTTGGGCTTCAGGGCAGAGTGGCAAAGAAAAAGCCATATCTGAGACTGGCCAATAAAAGAAAAAGATTAAGATGGGCAAAAGAACACAGAGATTGGACAGAGGAAGACTGCAAAAAAGTGTTGTGGACGATGGATGAATCCAAGTCTGAGGTGTTTGGATCACAAAGAAGAAGGTTTGTGAGACGCAGAAGAAATGAGAAGATGCTGGAAGAATGCCTGACGCCATCTGTTATACATGGTGGAGGTCATGTGATGGTCTGGGGTTGGTGCTGGTAAGGTGGGAGATTTGTACAGGGTAAAAGGGATTGTGAATAAGGAAGGCGATCACTCTGCACCGCCATGCCATACCCAGTGGGCAGCGCTTGGTTGGAGCCAATTTCATCCTACAACAGGACAATGACCCTAAACACCTCCAAATTGTGCAAGAACTATTTCCAGCAGAAGCGGCAGCTGGTATTCTATCATAGGTAATGGAGTGGCCAGCGCAGTCACCAGATCACCACCCCATTGTGGGAGCAGCTGGACCGTATGGTACGCCAGAAGTGCCCATCCAACCAATCCAACTTGTGGGAGCTGCTTCTAGAAGCGTGGGGGGCAATTTCTCCAGCTTACCCCAACAGATTAATAGCTAGAATGCCAAAGGTGTGCAATGCTGGAATTGGTGCAAAAGGAGGATTCTGGGACGGAAGCAAAGTGTGATGGAAGAACAATGTTATTTCACATACAAATCATTATTTCTAACCTTGTCAATGTCTTGTCTCTATTTTCTATTCATTTCACAACGTCTGGTGGTGAAGAAGTCTGACTTTTCATGGAAAACACTAAATTGTTTGGGTGACCCCAAACTTTTGAACGGTAGTGTGTATATATATATTGTAGGTAGAGGATGGAAGTCATACAATGGACGGGGTGTAATACCAACTTACACCTGTAGGGGCCGCTGCAGAATAGGTGGCTGCTATCAGCTTGTGCTGCTGATAGCCCTTTCCATCTCGCTGACCACATGATCTTCATACCAGCAAATAATTTATTTTTAATTCTCTAAAACAATAGAAGTGTTTGTGATTCCGCCTCGGGGTTAAATTCCTCTTCATCTCAGCCTCCCGGATAATTATGTCCTGGATATTGTTGCTATTTATGAAGCCGGTGATATTGGATTTGGAGATGAGGTTTTATATATTTACAGCGGCTTAGAGGCTCGGACATTCCGGAGACTTGTTAATCATAAATCTGTCACCTGCAGCACTGACTGACAATCACTGTCACCTGCAGCACTGACTGACAATCACTGTCACCTGCAGCACTGACTGACAATCACTGTCACCTACAATCAGCGAGACCACCTCAATAACAAGGCTTCTGCAGGTGGGGACCACACAACACTGCTCCCTACCGGGGCTTTCTGACTGATGTTTTGGTCACTTTTAAGTACTGTTGCTTTCACACTTGTGGTAACATGAAACAGACTCTACAATCCACACAAGTGGCTCAGGTAGTGCAGCTCATCCAGAATGGAACATCAATGCAAGCAGTGGCAAGAAGGTTTGCTGTGTCTGTCAGCATAGTGTCCAGAGGCTGGAGGTGCTACCAGGAGACAGGCCAGTACACCAGGAGACAGGCCAGTACACCAGGAGACAGGCCAGTACACCAGGAGACAGGCCAGTACACCAGGAGACGTGGAGGAGGCCGTAGTGTCCAGAGGCTGGAGGTGCTACCAGGAGACAGGCCAGTACACCAGGAGACAGGCCAGTACACCAGGAGACGTGGAGGAGGCCGTAGTGTCCAGAGGCTGGAGGTGCTACCAGGAGACAGGCCAGTACACCAGGAGACAGGCCAGTACACCAGGAGACAGGCCAGTACACCAGGAGACAGGCCAGTACACCAGGAGACATGGAGGAGGCCGTAGTGTCCAGAGGCTGGAGGGGCTACCAGAAGACAGGCCAGTTCACCAGGAGACATGGAGGAGGCCGTAGGAGGCAACGACCCAGCAGCAGGACCGCCACCTCCACCTTTGTGTAAGGAGGACCAGGAGGAGCACTGCCAGAGCCCTGCACAATGACCTCCAGCAGCCACAAATCTTCATGTGTCTGCACAAACGGTTAGAAGCCGACTCCATGAGGACGGTATGAGGCCCGTCGTCCACAGATGGGGGTTGTGCTCACAGCCCAAAACCGTGCAGGACGCTTGGCATTTGCCAGAGAGGATTGGCAGATTCACCACTGGCACCCCCTGTGCTCCTCACAGATGAGAGCAGGTTCACACTTAGTACACGTGACAGACGTGACAGTGTCTGGAGAGCGATCTGCTGCCTGCAACGTCCTTCAGCATGAGTGGTCTGGTAGGGCGTCAGTAATGGGGTGGGGGGGCATTTCTTTGGGGGGCGGCACAGCCCTCCGTATGCTGCCAGAGGTAGCCTGAATGTCATTAGGTACCAAGATCCTCAGAGCCCTTGTGAGACCATATGTTGGTGCGGTTGGGGTTCCTCCTAATGCAGGACAATGCTAGACCTCATGTGGCTGGAGTATGTCAGCAGTTCCTACAAGATGGAGGCAGTGAAGCTATGGTCTTGCCGCCAGTTCCCCAGACCTGAATCCCATTGAGCACATCGGGGACATCACATCTCCTCCATCCACCAACGTCACATTGCATCACAGTTCAGGAGTTGGCGGCTGCTTTAGCCCAGGTCTGGGAGGAGATCCCTCAGGAGACCATCGGCCACCTCATCAGCAGCATGCCCGGCCTTGTAGGGAGGTCATACAGACACCTCATCAGGAGCATGCCCGGGCCGTGTAGGGAGGTCATACAGCCATCTCATAAGGAGCATGCCCGGCCTTGTAGGGAGGTCATACAGACACCTCATCAGGAGCATGCCCGGGCCTTGTAGGGAGCTCATACAACCACCTCATCAGGAGCATGCCCGGGCCTTGTAGGGAGGTCATACAGACACCTCATCAGGAGCATGCCCGGGACTTGTAGGGAGGTCATACAACCACCTCATCAGGAGCATGCCCGGGCCTTGTAGGGAGGTCATACAACCACCTCATCAGGAGCATGCCCTGGCCTTGTAGGGAGGTCATACAAACACCTCATCAGGAGCATGCCCGGGGCTTGTAGGGAGGTCATACAGACACCTCATCAGGAGCATGCCCGGGCCTTGTAGGGAGGTCATACAGACACCTCATCAGGAGCATGCCCGGGCCTTGTAGGGAGCTCATACGGACACCTCATCAGGAGCATGCCCGGGCCTTGTAGGGAGGTCATACAGACACCTCATCAGGAGCATGCCCGGGACTTGTAGGGAGGTCATACAACCACCTCATCAGGAGCATGCCCCGGCCTTGTAGGGAGGTCATTCAGACACCTCATCAGGAGCATGCCCGGGCCTTGTTGGGAGGTCATACAGACACCTCATCAGGAGCATGCCCGGGCCTTGTAGGGAGGTCATACGGACACCTTATCGGGAGCATGCCCGGGCCTTGTAGGGAGGTCATACAGACACCTCATCAGGAGCATGCCCGGGCCTTGTAGGGAGGTCATACAGCCACCTCATCAGGAGCTTGCCCGGGGCTTGTAGGGAGGTCATACAGACACCTCATCAGGAGCATGCCCGGGCCTTGTAGGGAGGTCATACACCTCATCAGGAGCATGCCCGGGCCTTGTAGGGAGGTCATACAGACACCTCATCAGGAGCATGCCTGGGCCTTGTAGGGAGGTCATACACCTCATCAGGAGAATGCCTGGGCCTTTAAGGGAGGTCATACAGACACCTCATCAGGAGCATGCCCGGGCCTTGTAGGGAGGTCACACAGACACCTCATCAGGAGCATGCCCGGGCCTTGTAGGGAGGTCATACAGACACCTCATCAGGAGCATGCCTGGGCCTTGTAGGGAGGTCATACAGACACCTCATCAGGAGCATGCCCGGGCCTTGTAGGGAGGTCATACAGACACCTCATCAGGAGCATGCCCGGGCCTTGTAGGGAGGTCATACAGACACCTCATCAGGAGCATGCCCGGGCCTTGTAGGGAGGTCATACAGACACCTCATCAGGAGCATGCCCTGGCCTTGTAGGGAGGTCATACAGCCACCTCATCAGGAGCATGCCCGGGCCTTGTAGGGAGGTCATACAGCCACCTCATCAGGAGCATGCCCGGGCCTTGTAGGGAGATCATACAGACACCTCATCAGGAGCATGCCCGGGCCTTGTAGGGAGATCATACAGACACCTCATCAGGAGCATGCCCGGGACTTGTAGGGAGGTCATACACCTCATCAGGAGCATGCCCGGGCCTTGTAGGGAGGTCATACAGACACCTCATCAGGAGCATGCCCGGGCCTTGTAGGGAGGTCATACAGCCACCTCATCAGGAGCATGCCCGGGCCTTGTAGGGAGATCATACAGCCACCTCATCAGGAGCATGCCCGGGCCTTGTAGGGAGGTCATACAGCCACCTCATCAGGAGCATGCCCGGGCCTTGTAGGGAGATCATACAGACACCTCATCAGGAGCATGCCCGGGCCTTGTAGGGAGTTCATACAGGCACCTGAAGGCCACACACATTACATCTATCTATCTATCTATCTATCTCTCTTGTAATACATCGGATTTTCAGTGATGATGTTTGTAGGATTTTGTTGTCAGCACATTCAGCTTTGTACAGAACAAAGGTGCTTGTGGTTGAGGTAGAGATTAGGTGCTTGTGATGAAAAGTTGTGCAGAAGAGAGAGTAGAGGAGAGAGGTAGCCTGATGGGCCTTGTCCAATTAGTGCTGCACTCAATGAATACTTGTACTCATGTATCGACTGTGTCTGACCGCCTTCTGGCCCCTTATTGCAAGCTACTCATCCTGTCAGGGTAGTAAGAGCCCCAGGCCTAGTTATTTGGGCTAAGCAGGCTTCCAAGACTCGTCTTGCGACGCGCAGTGTCATACCTAGACTCGAAGTAACTTTGTTCCACAAGGGTCAGTACCTGTGACTCCTGGGTAACTGCCCTGCATGTTTTAAAGAGGTTCCTGCATGGAAAAGTTGATGCTTCTGTGGCTGCTCTCCCCCTCCAGCACTGCATAGTTGCTGTGTCTTGCAACAGAAATTTGTAAAAACTCTAGGGTCTCCATACACGGACTACCACCCACGACTCTCTCTGACTAGAGACTTACTCTGTGGTGGTGCTGCACTCCGATTCTTGTGCCCAACTGCCGGGATGATGTTATGTTGGTGGTTGGCGTATATCCCTGCCAGTGATGGTACAGTCATGACGCCGGTGCTAACTCAGCACACAGGTGTGGTGGTACACTTGCTCTGTTTAGTGGCTGGCTATATGGATCCCCTAAGTTGGTAACCTGCCAGGTTGTGATGGGTCCCTTGGGCTCTTATCACAGTGGTCCGGAGTGGAAAGATGACCCACCTGGACTGTCGGTACCGCCACCCAAAGAAAGGGCAAAATGACCCAAGGATGGTGTAGCTGGTGTGAGTAGGTGCTGGTGCAATGATCACTGAATCCTAGTAGAATAAATAAAGTGGATTTACTGAAAGTCTCTTGCAATACAGAATAGCTCTTCACTAGGTGACTTCTGTGATACAGACTCAAGCTTACTGCATCTGTGCTGAGAGATGCTTAAATGCTGAGGTAGAGAAGCAGTGCTGTTTCAGTTGAATGTTGAGAAGAGTAGAGGAGCTTAGAGGAGTTAAGAGGAGTTTGTTAGAAGAGGAATTTGTCAAGAGAGCCGCAACCCAATGTAGTAATGTGCTCTTCTTCAAGAAATACTTGAGAAGAGTACTTGCACCCATGGTTCGACCTTACTGTCACTATACCACCTTCTGCCCTGCCGTGTCGGGGTACCCGTCCTACGAGGGTGACACAAGCCCCAGTTTTGGTTACCTGAGAGTCCCTAAGTGTCCGAAATGATCAGGTGTCACCTACGCTGCGAGATAGAGTACGTAGACCTTTATATGGTTGCTTTATTTTTCCTGGCAGCTGTGCAATACATACATAGTTATGAACACTAACATCTGGTGGTGAAACTTACATACAACTTCATCACCACCTTACTTTAGAGGATAAGGCTTTAACGACAGGTGTAAGAATAGAAACATGCATTGTGGGACATCACATACTCCCCCACTTGAAAAAAGCCGTCCATGCCGTAATACCTGGAGAAAAAAACTGGACGAGAAAGTTAAGACACAGCAAGGGTTATATTAGCATAATACAATAAACATATACAAGTGCACAGAAAATTTAAATCTTTCAATAGGCAATAATTAAGTGATCTATATGACAACTGGAACAGGGGTTTAGCTAGGATTCACCGGGCCACATAGCAAAAAATTTTAAGGGGCCCCCTATGCACAACCCAAAGTGCTGCACATATATATATATATATATATATATATATATATATATATATCTGCTTTACTGCTGGTGCACTGATAACCCATGACCTCTACAGGAGCTCTGCACATTTTCCTTTCCTACTTGATTGCCAACTGGAGAACAGGCTATCAGAGCAGTGAAGCAGAGATCTCTGTCTTCTGCTTGTTAACCCTTTTTTGTGTTGCAGCATGTAAGTAAACATTGTGTCACTTACACACTGCAGTACGTAAGGGTTAAGAAGAAGTACACATGCTCTTACCTTCTCTCCCAGGCCCCCCTCCTGCACGGGCCCCATAGCAACTGCCTACCCTGCCTCTATGGTAGCTACGCCACTGAACGTGAACTCTGCATGCATCTGTCCATATGCACCCTAACTGGTGCTATGATGCGTCAGTCTCTTTTAGTAGCACAAGTGATGGTAAGGCTGGTTCCTCACAAGAAAGGGGGATAAGGGAAGGGGAACGCGGCTAGGCTGGGTACAGGAGCTTCAAACAGATATGTGTTGCAAACGGGGGCCATACATAAACTGTCGGGAGCCAACATGCTCAACTTGGGCTCAGCAGAGCGCCCTTAATAGAGTGTCTGGTACACTCTTCAACGGGGCTCCACCCTGTACTCTTCCTCCGTTGGGCGGCGACTGTGAGGCCAAACAATTGTGGATCAACGCCAAGGCCGTACAGGTTGAAACGGTCGAGGCCCGCGTCCAAGGCAGTGGTTACATAAAGTGGTAAAAGAGGCCAAATCTGATGCGGTCGCTGGCGCGGCAATAGCCACGTTGTAGGCTACCTGTGGCTGTACTTGATAGACGGTCGACTCTGCTACAGTAGAAGAGTGGAGCCGCTGAAAGCATAACCATCATGCCAGGGAAGGATGATTGGCAGCAATGCGCTTGTCTGGTGGGCAATAGGTGCCGAGGCCTTCACCGGCAGGGACCACTGAAAGTAGCTCCTGTAGACTTTCATGCACCCCTGGCTCATCCCTGAAGAGCCACTAGGGAGAGATTGGGCCCTGGGGGACGGATGGCCCCAAAAACTTGCTGCACCCTTGCCAGTGGTTGAGCTCCGAGCGCCGGGACAATGTTGTCCTCATTATCGCTGTTGCCGGAGCTGGTCTCAGACTCTGGTGGGGCCCATTTTCCGGGGCCACATGACTGTGGGAGAGACGAGCGTCCACCGGTATCCCAGTCTGTCTCCATCCCTGAAGAGGTGGCAGTGTTGCCAGGTTATCCTCAGTGATATTCGAATGTTCCAATGTCCATCAGGACAGAATTTGCACAATCTCTCGGAGCGCCCGAGCCGCGTCAAGAACCACCATCTTATTGCGTCTGAGGGCGGAGTCATCACTTCCGGTGAAGTCCATGGGCGCCGGCCTTCTCCAAAATGGCCGTGCTGGAAATACAGGGGGGAGTGTGTCTCACCATCCGGGGTGCTCCTGGAAACAGTCTTGTGTCCTTGCGTTCTGCTAGGGGGCGATGTTGAGACTTTGGCGAGCTTTTAGCAGGGCTTTCCTGCTCTTGTGTGGGCGGGCTTTTTAAACATTGTGGTGTAGCCAGAAAATACAGGTTATTGTCCCGGTTAAATAAAGATGGCTCCTCCACTGTTATGTTCACTGTTAGGATGTTTATCTTCGGGGCACTTATCTTCGGGGCAGTGTTAGCTTAGGTGGTTAGACAATTGTAATCTGCTTTGGTGAATGAACATACACAGTTCTTTATAATACACCAAAAATAAATGGACATACACTGTACACAGGTAGAATACTATCTTCATCACCACTGAACCTGGAAAGAGAACTTTACTACAGGTGCCTAGGGCACTTAACAGCTTCACTGCAACTACATCCCCTCCTCCTCCCTCCTTTCACAGAGCTCCCCTTCAGCAGCACCCCTCCTCCCTCCCCTCTCACAGCTTTACTGCAACAGCATCCCCTCCTCCCTCCCACAGCTTCACTGCAGCATCATCTCCTCCTCCCCCCTTTCACAGCTTCACTGCAGCAGCACCCCCTGCTCTCTCCCCTCTCACAGCTTCACTGCAGCATAATCTCCTCCTCCTCCCCCCCTTTCACAGTTTCACTGCAGCAGCATCCCCTGCTCCCTCCCCCTTTCACAGCTTCACTGCAGCAGCATCCCCTCCTCCCTCCCCTTTCACAGCTTCACTGCAGCATCATCTCCTCCTCCTCCCCCCCTTTCACAGCTTCACTGCAGCAGCATCCCCTCCTCCCTCCCCTCTCACAGCTCCCCTTCAGCAGCACCCCCTCCTCCCTCCCCTCTCACAGCTTCACTGCAGCAGCATCCCCTCCTCCCTCCCCTCTCACAGCTTCACTGCAGCAGCATCCCCTCCTCCCTCCCCTCTCACAGCTTCACTGCAGCATCATCTCCTCCTCCTCCACCCCTTTCACAGCTTCACTGCAGCAGCACCCCCTCCTCTCTCTCCTTTTTAGCAGCTTCACTGCAGCAGCACCCCCTCCTCTCTCACAGCTTCCCTTCATCAGCATCCCCTACTCCCTTTCCTCTCACAGCTTTACTGCAGCAGCATACTCATCCTCCTTCTACTTTCACAGCTTAACTGCAGCAGCATCCCCTCCTCCTTCCCCTCTCACAGCTTCACTGCAGCAGCATCCCCTCCTCCTTCCCCTCTCACAGCTTCACTGCAGCAGTATATCCCTCCTCCCTCTTCTCTCACAGCTTCACTGCAGCAGCATCCCCTCCTCCTTCCCCTCTCACAGCTTCACTGCAGCATTATATCCCTCCTCCCTCTTCTCTCACAGCTTCACTGCAGCAGCATCCCCTCCTCCCTCTTCTCTCACAGCTTCACTGCAGCAGCACCCCCTCCTCTCTCACAGCTTCACTGCAGCAGCATCATCTTCTCCTCCCTCCCCTCTCACAGCTTCACTTCAGCAGCACCCCTCTATTCTTACAGCTTCACTGCAGCTGCATACCCCTCCTCCATCCCCTCTCACAGCTTCACTGGAGCAGCATCCCCTCCTCCCTCCTCTCCCATAGTTTGGTCTAACAGCACCCCCATATCTTAGATTTGATGCTTTATACTATTTAGAAGTTTTATCAGGCAGGAATGGGTTAAGCAGAGGCTCCTGGCAGGAAGGCGTCAGGTTACACTAATAGAATCTATAGTTATGAGTTCCCTATATTCACCTGTATATTGGATTCATCCAGGAGTATATTCTACCAGCGGTGGGCTCCGTGAACCCCGGTATAATAATCTCCATCGTTCTCTATTGTCGCTTGTTTAGGAGGATTTCACCTTATCAGGAAAGTTCAATGTTTCCTCATAGAATTGAAATGAACTACTTCACCTCCATTTTCCTGTTAGAAACGCGACTCATTGTGAGCAAAACAAACAGCGGCCGAGCTTATTACCACCTCTCATTTATAGCGATAGACGCGGAGACGTCGCCTGCTCCTGTATACCCAGCTAACTGTCAGTATACAGGAGAAACCGGGACAACCGGACTCAAAAACAACTATTAGCTGCTTATCTCTAAAAAATGCTGAGGTTTATAGTCTACTCATCGAGTGGTGGGATGGGGGGGATAGAGACCCGGAAAAAGAACCCCGAGGGCACAACACACACCGCTCCGTGCAGGAAGAGTCATGGGACAAGGGCACCAAAAATACACTCACATCCCCTCAAAGTGTTGGGTTTAAAACAGATTGTTGGATGGAACAGGGATGGAAAAGGGATGGAACAGGGATGGAAAAGGGATGGAACGGGGATGGAAAAGGGATGGAACGGGGATGGAAAAGGGATGGAACGGGGATGGAAAAGGGATGGAACGGGGATGGAAAAGGGATGGAACGGGGATGGAACGAGGATGGAACGGGGATGGAACGGGGATGGAACGAGGATGGAACGGGGATGGAACGGGGATGGAACAGGGATGGAAAAGGGATGGAACGAGGATGGAATGGGGATGGAAAAGGGATGGAACAGGGTGAACGAGGATGGAACGGGGATGGAACGGCAATGGAACAGGAATGGAAAAGGGATGGAACAATGATGGAACGGGGATGGAGTGAGGATGGAACGGGGATGGAACAGGGATGGAATGAGCATGGAACGGGGATGGAACATGGATGGAATAGGGATGGAATGGTAATGGAACAGGGAAAGAATAGGGATGGAACAGTGATGAAACGAGGATGGAACAGGGATGGAACAGGGATGGAACAGGGATGGAACGGGGATGGAACGGGGATGGAACAGGGATGGAACGGGGATGGAACAAGGATGGAACGGGGTGAACGAGGATGGAACGGGGATGGAATGGCAATGGAACGGGGATGGAAAAGAGATGGAACAATGATGGAACGGGGATGGAGCGAGGCTGGTACGGGGATGGAGCGAGGATGGAACGGGGATGGAACAGGGATGGAATGAGCATGGAACGAGGATGGAACATGGATGGAATAGGGATGGAAAGGTAATGGAAAAGGGATAGAATAGGGATGGAACAGTGATGAAACGGGGATGGAATAGGGATGGAACGGGGATGGAACAGGGATGGAACGGGGATGGAACGGGGATGGAAAAGGGATGGAACGGAGGTGGAACAAGGATGGAAGGGGGGTGGAAGGGGGATGGAACGGGGATGGAACGGGGATGGAACAAGGATGGAACGGGGTGAACGAGAATGGAACGGGGATGGAATGACAATGGAACGGGGATGGAAAAGGGATGGAACAATGATGGAACGGGGATGGAGCGAGGCTGGAACGGGGATGGAGCGAGGATGGAACGGGGATGGAACCGGGATGGAATGAGCATGGAACGAGGATGGAACATGGATGGAATAGGGATGGAAAGGTAATGGAACAGGGATAGAATAGGGATGGAACAGTGATGGAATAGGGATGGAACGGGGATGGAACAGGGATGAAACAAGGATGGAACGGGGATGGAACGGGGATGGAACAGGGATGGAAAAGGGATGGAAAATGGATGGAACGGGGATGGAACAAGGATGGAAGGGGAGTGGAAGGGGGATGGAACGGGGATGGAACGGGGATGGAATGAGGATGGAACGGGGATGGAACAAGGATGGAACGGGGTGAACGAGGATGGAACGGCAATGGAACGGGGATGGAAAAGAGATGGAACAATGATGGAACGGGGATGGAGTGAGGCTGGAACGGGGATGGAGCGAGGATGGAACGGGGATGGAACAAGGATGGAATGAGCATGGAACGAGGATGGAACATGGATGGAATAGGGATGGAAAGGTAATGGAACAGGGATAGAAAAGGGATGGAACAGTGATGAAACGGGGATGGAATAGGGATGGAACGGGGATGGAACAGGGATGGAACGAGGATGGAACAGAGATGGAACGAGGATGGAAATGTCTTTTTCTTTAGAGATTTAGGAACTGAGATATATTACCAATTTTGCAGAGCGTTTGGTTTTTTACAAAACTGAACTTTTTGCACACTTTGTAATGAGTTTGTAAAGATTTATTACACATAGAAAACAAAAGGGTCGGCTGACCTGATGCAATAAATACGGTTTGCAGTGCTGAGTGTTTTTTTTTGTCTGTTTGTTTAGGTCTGTGTGATCCTATAATTCTACCTCTACCTCTGTGTTTGCTAATCTATAGACTGTAGAAGAGAACCAGGATAAGATGGTGGGATCAGACTATGCGTAGTCTGTAACCGTGGAGTTGCAAAGGTCTTCATAGGAGCTGCGTACACAATGCTATGTTTTTAGATGAAAACTATGGGGTAGATTTATGAAAGGCTGTAAATATACACCTGGTGTAAACTGCCCACAGCAACCAATCACAGCGCAGCTTTCAGCTCTGGTAAAATATGAGAGGAGCTGTGATTGGTTGCTGCGGGCAGTTTACACCAGGTGTATATTTACAGCCTGTCATAAATCTCCCCCTATATGTATAATTCCCTTTTATTTCTAGATACATGGGGGAAACTTAAAATTATTTCAATAGTATACAGGGCTGGTTTTAAACTCTTAAGGACGGAGCCAATTTTCGTTTTTGCGTTTTCGTTTTTTCCTCCTTGTGTATATAAGGCCATAGCACTTGCATTTTTCCGCCTAGAAACCCACATGAGCCCTTATTTTTTGCGTCACTAATTGTACTTTGCAATGACAGGCTGAATTTTTGCATAAAGTCACTACGAAACCAGAAAAAAATTCAATGTGTGGGGAAATTGAACAAAAAAAAACATTTCTTTTATTTGGGGGGAATTAGTTTTTACGCCATTCGCCCTGGGGTAAAACTGACTTGTTATATATGTTCATCTAGTTGTTACGATTACAACGATATATAACATGTATAACTTATATTGTATCTGATGGCCTGTAAAAAATTCAAACCATTCTTAACAAATATATGTTCCTTAAAATCTCTCCATTCCCCGGCTTATAGCGCTTTTATCCTTTGGTCTATGGGGCTGTGTCAGGTGTCATTTTTTGCGCCATGATGTGTTCTTTCTATCGGTACCTTGATTGCGCATATACGACTTTTTGATCGCTTTTTATTACATTTTTTCTGGAATTGATGCGACCAAAAATGCGCAATTTTACACTTTGGAATTTTTTTGCGCTTACGCAGTTTACCGTACGAGATCAGGAATGTGATTAATTAATAGTTCGGGCGATTACGCACGCGGTGATAGCAAACATGTTTATTTATTTATTTACTTTTATTTAAAACATGGGGAAAGGGGGGTGATTCACACTTTTATTAGGGGTGGGGGCTTTTTACTAATAAGAACACAATTTTTTTTTTTTTACACTTATACTAGAAGCCCCCCTGGGGTTAGGGGTATTCCCCCTGGGGTTAGGGTTATTCCCCCTGGGGTTAGGGTTATTCCCTCCCTGGGGTTAGGGGTATTCCCCCTGGGGTTAGGGCTATTCCCCCTGGGGTTAGGGTTATTCCCTCCCTGGGGTTAGGGGTATTCCCCCTGGGGTTAGGGTTATTCCCCCTGGGGTTAGGGTTATTTCCCCCCCCTGGTATTAGGGTTATTCCCCCCCTGGGGTTAGGGTTATTCCCCCTGGGGTTAGGGGTATTCCCCCCCTGGGGTTAGGGTTATTCTTCTCTGGGGTTAGGGGTATTCCCCCTGGGGTTAGGGTTATTCCCCCTGGGGTTAGGGTTATTCCCCCTGGGGTTAGGGTTATTCCCCCCCTGGGGTTAGGGGTATTCCCCCTGGGGTTAGGGTTATTCCCCCCTGGGGTTAGGGTTATTCCCCCTGGGGTTAGGGGTATTCCCCCTGGGGTTAGGGTTATTCCCCCCCTGGGGTTAGGGGTATTCCCCCTGGGGTTAGGGTTATTCCCCCCTGGGGTTAGGGTTATTCCCCCCTGGGGTTAGGGTTATTCCCCCTGGGGTTAGGGTTATTCCCCCCCTGGGGTTAGGGTTATTCCCGCTGGGGTTGGGGTTATTCCCCCCTGGGGTTAGGGTTATTCCCCCTGGGGTTAGGGTTATTCCCCCTGGGGTTAGGGTTATTCCCCCGTGGGTTAGGGTTATTCCCCCTGGGGTTAGGGTTATTCCCCCTGGGGTTAGGGTTATTCTTCCCTGGGGTTAGGGTTATTCCCCCCTGGGGTTAGGGTTATTCCCCCTGGGGTTAGGGGTATTCCCCCCCTGGGGTTAGGGGTATTCCCCCTGGGGTTAGGGTTATTCCCCCTGGGGTTAGGGTTATTCCCCCTGGGGTTAGGGTTATTCTTCCCTGGGGTTAGGGTTATTCCCCCTGGGGTTAGGGTTATTCCCCCTGGGGTTAGGGTTATTCCCCCCCTGGGATTAGAGTTATTCCCCCTGGGGTTAGGGTTATTCCCCCTGGGGTTAGGGTTATTCCCCCTGGGGTTAGGGTTATTCCCCCCCTGGGATTAGAGTTATTCCCCCTGGGGTTAGGGTTATTCCCCCCCTGGGGTTCAGGGTTATTCCCCCTGGGGTTAGGGTTATTCCCCCCCTGGGATTAGAGTTATTCCCCCTGGGGTTAGGGTTATTCCCCCCTGGGATTAGAGTTATTCCCCCTGGGGTTAGGGTTATTCCCCCCTGGGATTAGAGTTATTCCCCCTGGGGTTAGGGTTATTCCCCCCTGGGATTAGAGTTATTCCCCCTGGGGTTAGGGTTATTCCCCCTGGGGTTAGGGTTATTCTTCCCTGGGGTTAGGGTTATTCCCCCCTGGGGTTAGGGTTATTCCCCCTGGGGTTAGGGTTATTCCCTCCCTGGGGTTAGGGGTATTCCCCCTGGGGTTAGGGTTATTCCCCCTGGGGTTAGGGTTATTCCCTCCCTGGGGTTAGGGGTATTCCCCCTGGGGTTAGGGTTATTCCCCCTGGGGTTAGGGTTATTTCCCCCCCCTGGTATTAGGGTTATTCCCCCCCTGGGGTTAGGGTTATTCCCCCTGGGGTTAGGGGTATTCCCCCCCTGGGGTTAGGGTTATTCTTCTCTGGGGTTAGGGGTATTCCCCCCTGGGGTTAGGGTTATTCCCCCTGGGGTTAGGGTTATTCCCCCTGGGGTTAGGGTTATTCCCCCCCTGGGGTTAGGGGTATTCCCCCTGGGGTTAGGGTTATTCCCCCCGGGGGTTAGGGTTATTCCCCCGGGGGTTAGGGGTATTCCCCCGGGGGGTAGGGTTATTCCCCCCCTGGGGTTAGGGGTATTCCCCCTGGGGTTAGGGTTATTCCCCCCTGGGGTTAGGGTTATTCCCCCCTGGGGTTAGGGTTATTCCCCCTGGGGTTAGGGTTATTCCCCCCCTGGGGTTAGGGTTATTCCCGCTGGGGTTGGGGTTATTCCCCCCCTGGGGTTAGGGTTATTCCCCCTGCGGTTAGGGTTATTCCCCCTGGGGTTAGGGTTATTCCCCCGTGGGTTAGGGTTATTCCCCCTGGGGTTAGGGTTATTCCCCCTGGGGTTAGGGTTATTCTTCCCTGGGGTTAGGGTTATTCCCCCCTGGGGTTAGGGTTATTCCCCCTGGGGTTAGGGGTATTCCCCCCCTGGGGTTAGGGGTATTCCCCTGGGGTTAGGGTTATTCCCCCTGGGGTTAGGGTTATTCCCCCTGGGGTTAGGGTTATTCTTCCCTGGGGTTAGGGTTATTCCCCCTGGGGTTAGGGTTATTCCCCCTGGGGTTAGGGTTATTCCCCCCCTGGGATTAGAGTTATTCCCCCTGGGGTTAGGGTTATTCCCCCTGGGGTTAGGGTTATTCCCCCTGAGGTTAGGGTTATTCCCCCCCTGGGATTAGAGTTATTCCCCCTGGGGTTAGGGTTATTCCCCCCCTGGGGTTCAGGGTTATTCCCCCTGGGGTTAGGGTTATTCCCCCCCTGGGATTAGAGTTATTCCCCCTGGGGTTAGGGTTATTCCCCCCTGGGATTAGAGTTATTCCCCCTGGGGTTAGGGTTATTCCCCCCCTGGGATTAGAGTTATTCCCCCTGGGGTTAGGGTTATTCCCCCCTGGGATTAGAGTTATTCCCCCTGGGGTTAGGGTTATTCCCCCTGGGGGACTTTTAGTATAAGTATACTGATCTCTCTCTGTATACATATACAGCAAAAATCAATGAGATCGGCACTCGTTTGCTTTCAGCTGCTGCAGCCGAAGACAAACGAGTGCCGAGCCGGCATCAGCGCCATCTTGGCGGAGACCTCGGCCGGCACCAGACACGGAGATCTCCGCCAATAGACACCAGGGAAGAGCTGCAGAAGGTAATCTGATGCAGCTGTCAACTTTGACAGCTGCATCTGATTACCTGATAAGCGGGCATGGCGATCGGACCGTGCCCGCTAATAGCTGCGGCCCCGGACTACACGCGGCACCCGGGATCGCGGCGACCCCGCTCTGCACTCCTCTTGCGGACGCATGACGTACGGGTACGTCATGCGTCCTTAAGGAGGTTAAACTGTGTTATTTTATGCATTTTTATAAGTATGGGAGCCCCAAAAATACCCCCCCCCCATTATTAGTGTATATAGTATAATTCATCCACTGACATCTATATAGGACCCGCCATTAGGGTGTGTGACCTGTACAGCCTGACATCTCCCATCTATGTAGGACCGGCCATAGGGGTGTGTGACCTGTGCAGCCTGACATCTCCCATCTATCTAGGACCGGCCATAGGGGTGTGCGACCTGTGCAGCCTGACATCTCCCATCTATCTAGGACCGGCCTTAGGGGTGTGCGACCTGTGCAGCCTGACATCTCCCATCTATCTAGGAGCGGCCTTAGGGGTGTGTGACCTGTGCAGCCTGACATCTCCCATCTATGTAGGACCGGCCATAGGGGTGTGTGACCTGTGCAGCCTGACATCTCCCATCTATCTAGGTCCGGCCATAGGGGTGTGCGACCTGTGCAGCCTGACATCTCCCATCTATCTAGGACCAGCCATTGGGGTGTGCGACCTGTGCAGCCGGACATCTCCCATCTATCTAGGACCGGCCATAGGGGTGTGCGACCTCTGCAGCCTGACATCTCCCATCTATCTAAGACCGGCCATAGGGGTGTGCGACTTGTACAGCCGGACATCTCCCATCTATCTAGGACCGGCCATAGGGGTGTGCGACTTGTACAGCCGGACATCTCCCATCTATCTAGGACCGGCCATAGGGGTGTGCGACTTGTACAGCCCGGCAGGGAGGGGGTGCAGCCTGGGTGCTCTTGACATTTTTTTTCAATCAGTTTTTATTTTCCTCTTGCTCTCCTCTGCAAGGTGTTCAGAAACTATTTTTAATTCTTGGTATTGGTTTTCCAAGTCCACATGGATGACCCCCCCCCCCCCCACAGCCCACCTTTCTTCACAGGGTGCCATCTACCCCCAGGTTAGCCATGAGTGTTCCTGAATGTTGCACCTTGGTTTTGCATGGCCATACCGGGCGGACCCTTAGCAGTGGGATGAGCCCTGTACTGTAGCCCTCTTGGTATACCAGAAGAAGCTGCTGATGCTGAACTGGTTGGGATAAACAGACTTGTGTGAGAGGCGGGAGGGGACATCATGGGGCATTGTCACCGCTTTATACAATGTGACCGTGAGCCTCCGGATTGTAGTTACATTTTTAAAGTGAATGAACTATCATGTACATCACTGCTTTTTCTACCTTAATTGTTGGCTGTCGGCGCGGGGATGGCGGTGGAACGGTCATTTTTATGAAACGCCGCTGGTTCCCGCGATTGCTGCCAGTCTTTTCCCGAACACCTGCTCAGCCCGGAGCATTGGGGCTAGCCCGCCGCCCCCTCAGTTTGGCGATATCCCCTCCCCTCTGTGATGCGGCTCCATTGATTCTATTGGTACATTTGCTTAAAGCTTTTTGTGCAATAAAATTTTTGCTTTATTTATAATTTTTTTGCCAATATTGCATTGAGCAAAGTGTTGTGTGAACGTGCAGAACTGTTCAGATTCAGCAATGTTTTCCGAACCCAAACACTCGGCAATGGACTCCGGGCATCTGGAGAAGTTGGATGTCACCCTGGAGAGTCCTGCTGAATACAGCCTATGGCCTATGGCTGTATCCATGTCCTCCTGGCAGCCCAAGGGCAGCATCCAACGTCTCCAGCCAATGGGAGTCACGTGCCAAGCGTTCGGGTTGGATAATTGTTGATGATTCAGGATTCGTTGGCCAAACAAATAATCCACATTGTGTGACGAAAAACGCGACAAACCACGAAAGACAATGCAGGAAGAATCCGCCCATCAGTCCGTGCAGAAAACAAAGAGGAGGCGCTCAGAGAGTTAAACACTATTTTGTCCCCTCTAGTCCTTTCTCAGTAGGGAAACTCTGATACTCAGAGTCTGAGATTGTTCCGGAATAATCTGGGAGAATCTGAGGGCTTCCGCAAACAACCGAGACGGAATCACAAAACTAAGCGACTGCCCGGAATCGTCACCTGCGCCAGGTAAACCGCAGCTGCTATGGCTTACGCTGCATCTCCAGACGACGGCTTCTCCCGTTACTCCAGCTGCTCATCTGCATCTCAAGGAGAAGTTTCACTAATTTGTTGTACTGTTTCCTTAGTTATATGAGAGCGTTCCTGCTGATCGCTGCCCTCAGCTGATCTCTGGTGCCACGTCTTATAAAGTGATGGAGGAATCAATCGTGGCTGCAACGGTGAAGAGGTATAACCTTTCCTCGCTCCCTAGATCTCTGTTACGGTCTTGAGGAGTCGGGAAGTCTATGGCGACCATTGCATGTAAGTAAAACCTCCCGCATATTCAGGGGCCAATGGCTGCACAACGGTCGTAATTAGTGCTGAGTGAGCATGCTCGGTCCAGGATAGTGAAGCATCGGAGTGCCTAATACTCAACCGAGCATCTTATGGTGCCCGGGTAAAGGTGGCCATGCACCTTCAATAAATAATGGTGGAACACCCCTTATATCTCCCGACCACCGCAGTAAACTATTTCATTTTTTCATTATATATATATTTATTTTTTTTGTACATTTCGTCATGTTTAAATGAAATATACAAAAAATAAAAATGGGTGAAAGAGACTCTGTGAAATAGGGGAAAGAGTCTCCGACCCTTCGAGCAGTCTCCCTGATTCTGATGGGGTTTGATACACGAGTTGAGCACTTAACCATTGACAAATATTCAACTCAAGTAACGAGCACTTTAGTAATAAGCATTTTTACGCTTTCTCAACACTAATCCTAATAGAGTAACAAGCCCCCCCCCGGGCGCGGGAACTTTTACTTATAAGACGACACTGATGGGGAAGTGGCGCACCGTGGAGGGGGAAGAGGTGATGCTTTTCCTATTCCTATATGACCCCCGACAAATACAGGAATTTTCTAAGTACTCAGAGCTCGCCATTGGTGATGTACGCTGTCTTTTTTTTTCAATGGTAAAAAGAAAAATCCAAAAAAATGGTACCATAACCAGCGCTGTCACTGCCAGAAAATCCAATTCACCAGGCGGATGAAGAAAAACTTGTTTATTTGGTTGCACGATGTTAATACCACCCCTACACTCTCCACGTTTGCCTCTGGTATCGCACGAGGCCTCTTCAGGTTTTTTTTCAATGAAATGGTAAACAACATGGAGGCAAAAACCAAATCACTGACCAGAAACTCAATGGAAGGATCCACATCATTGGCCGATGGGGGCAAAATGAGAAAAAGGAAAAAAGTGACGCAGAATCTGTTGGCGCCAAACAAATACATATTATTATTATTATTATTATTATTGTTATTATTATTGATATTATTACTATTGTTATTTTTATTATTATTATTGATATTATTATTATTGTTATTATTATGACACCATTGTCCATCATTGCTCGGTTACACAGTTTACACTGGAGTCCAGAAGTTATGCATCAAATAAAAACTCTATCATTGACCTTAAATTGGAGATAAAACCCTTAATAATAGACTGTTTACCGGCTAAACTGGGGTCAGGGACGTTACCGCATGAGGGGAAGATTTTGCCTTCTCCATGCTACAGATACTGGAAGCCGCTGTTTTTTTTTATTACTTGGTTGTATCAGATATTTTTCCTGCTATCTATTTTAATTGATAAAGCCAATTTACTTTTTCAGCTCATAAATTCTGACATTCAGCTTTTCCTAAACGTCCTCGGCAGCTACAGGTATCTCTCCGGCCGCAGCGGATACCGTGTCACCAATTTATTCCTCTGACCCGGTGATAATTGTAAAAACATTGAGTCTGACCTACCTGAGAATTGAGGTAATGGCCTTTCACCTTTGTGTCATTGATTCTTCATTGCTCTGGTGGAGAGGGCGATTGTTCCGAGCCGGGAAGAAAAGAACATAACGGCCACTTTATGCTATAGGAATGGTGGCACATTACAGAGAGGACAAAGCTCCAAAGAAGGGAAATCATGGTAATAAAATAAAGCCTAAGCCCTGGGATAACCTTCAGCATCAGGCAGAGACCACGACCAGGTTTCGGTTACGGTTCACGCAGTGTTTCTGGTTTCTCCTTAATGTTTGTGTTAAAATGAAACATAAATAAAAGACGGACGCAGTAACAGGTGGTAAAAGCCGCTGCTGCTCTGTCCTGTATTGCACAGTCCCCCTGACATACAAGGAATAACGGAATGAAATGGATCAGGTTTTTTTTTTTACTTATACAAAAACGTGGTTGATCATTTGTCCCTATAAAATAAAGGGGAACCCCAGGGAAAATAACTGGTGTCAAATCACAGATGAGTCATTTAAGTCTATTTAAAAAATCTCCAGTACTGAAGATTAGGTGAGGAATAGATGAGGAATTTGAAGTAGAATCCGCTCTTAATTTCTGCTTGAAATTCCTTCCCTAAAATACGAACAGAGCAATGTCCTATTGTGTTCAATGGAATTTCCGCTCTGTTGATCCCACTGCAGAATTTCCGAGTAGAATTTTCTGCCGCACATCCGCTTTTTGCCCTAAGGGCCAGTTCACACTGAGCAAATTGGGTGGAATTCCGTGGCGGAGAAGAGCCCACCTGTCTTAGGGCCCTATTCCACCGGACGATTATCGTTCAGATTATCGTTAAATCGTTCGAATCTAAACGATAATCTGGACCTATTTTTATCGTTGCTCGTTCGCAAATCGTTCGCATTGAATAAGACATCGTTCGGTCGTTCGCAATAGATACGAACGCAATAGCGAATAAATACGGAAGAAGAAACGATCGCAATTACGATCATAAGTAACGATTATCGTTCCATGGAAATGAGTGAACGTTTTCAGGTCTTTCGCAATAGCGGTCGTTTGATATCGTTAATCGTTAACGATTATGCTAACGATAATCGTCCGGTGGAATAGGGCCCTTAGTGTCTTAGACGCCATTTGACACTGAGACAGGCAGGATTCGCCAAATTTACTCAGTGTGAACTGGCCCTAAGAGTGGATTTACACTGAGAAATCTACGCGGAGAAGTTCCTGCAAATTCTATCGCCCAACCTCACTCACGGCCGCGCACATTTCCACCTGTGCCGTAGACTCCATTCTATGGTCAGGCAAATTCCGCCATCCACCGAAAAAATTTACAAGGTGGAATCCATCTGTGCATAGAATGGAGTCTACTGCACAGGCGGAGATGTGCCCAGCTGCGAGCGGGGGCGAGCAATGGAATCCGCAGGAATTCCTTAATGTGAAGCCACCCAAAGAATTAACATGTCAGTCATTTGGACGAATTCTACTAAAGGAAAGCTATAGAAGTCAATGGGGGCTTAAATTCTGCTCCCTTTCTGCCAGAGCTGAATAGGCGAAGGATTTCCAACAGAAAAATTTCCTCTTTAATTTCTCTGTGTGAAACCACCCTAAATGGCTGGTCCAAACCTCCTTTACATATATGACTAAAAAGGAGAAATATTGGCCATATTATTGCTTATTAGAGATTAATGTGACGATCATTAGGTCCAATATATGCCAAAACGTACAGATGTGTCCAGCCTCACCATTTCATGAGATAAGTGATTTGGTTACTCAGCCTCCACCATAATATCAGGAAATGGCCTCATTTATATAACAATCTCTGGGTCTCCTCTCATAGACTTACACAGTGCTTACACTTAGTGAGAAGATCATGACCTCCAGTTGCTGTGAACGGCCGGCGATCTCACAAGATGCATCAGCCATCATAATGAGATTACAGAAAGGTAATAATGGACACATCTATGTGATAGATGAAGACAATCTGATTCCCCTCATCATAGCGGCAGAGGGGGTCACGACCTCTGGAGGAAAATGGTGAGGGATCACCACCATAGTGGCTACAACCACAGGAGAGCCTGAAAAGCCGAAGATCACAAAAACCATTATGTGTATGGTCAACAAAGTCACAACTACAGCATTATTATGGGATTTATGGACATCAGTGAGGACAGAATTATTATTTATATGTTTGGATCTTGTTGCTCAGGAAAAAGAATCTCTGTTCCTTCCATGTCTCACGTCATGACTCTAGTAACTACATGGCTCCTGCTATTGAAATTTCTCTGGTGACCACTTTGCTCCTTCCATTACACATCTCTAGAGATTCTCCTGTGCAGTCTATAACATGTCTAAGACATCTTATTACTTCCATACTTCATCTCTGGTGACCACCTTACTTCTTCTATAGCTTGTCTCTAGTAACTACCCTTCCAGATGACATCTCTAACAATTACCTTGTCCTTCCCGATGACATCTCTAACAATTACCTTGTCCTTCCCGATGACATCTCTAACAATTACCTTGTCCTTCCATATAACATGTCCAGTTACTACCTTGTTCCTTTGATGACATTTCTGGAGATCTCCTTGTTCCTTCCATTACCCATCTCTAGCAATTACCTTGTCCCTTCCATATGACATCTCTAACAATTATATTGTCCCTTCCATAAGATGTCTCTGGTGATCTCCTTGTTTCTTCCGTAACACGTCTCAAGCAATTACCTTGTCCCTTCCATGTGACATCTCTGGTGAGCACCTTGTTCCTTTCATATCATATTTCTAGTGATCTCCTTGTTCCTTTCACGTCTCGAGTAGTGTTGAGTGAGCATCGGGGATGGAGATAAATTATACTTACCTTCCCGGTCTACTACTGTGGAGTCTTCTAGCTTTATCAGCAATCAGAGGGCACCTGGTTTTAAGTCGCCCACTGAATGGGGTTCGTTACTCAGGTTGAGCACTCAAACATTGAAGTGCTCGCTCAACACTAGGCTCTAGTGACTTCAAGGTTCCTAGAACGTTCCTCCATTTTGGTTGCATGTACGAGGATAGCCTGAAACAAAACTGTTTTATTACTATGTGTTTAAATATTGGTATCCTGTATTGTAACTCTGTGCCCAGTGCTTTGCGGAAGGTGAAGAGTTAAAGAGGTAGTTCGCCAAAAAGTGAACTGGCTGTCGGTGATTACTCTCTAATTGTTGTATATTTCATTTAAGCACCCCTTTAAGGGAAGAAATATACAAAAATTCTTACAAACCCCCCCACAATGAATGGGTTAAATAGGCCCCCTCTGCTGTGCTGAGCGGGGGGCACCTGGTCAAATGTTTGGGTCTCCCATTGATCTTAAAGGGGTTTGTAACTCAAGTGATTAAAAGATGCTGGACTGGGGTGCCGAGCTCTCTATGATCACTGGGACTATCACTTGTAAGGGGGATCTGTGTGTCAGGCCGGGCTCACACTGCCTTTCTGCAGTCTGTTTAACTAACACAAAAAAACGTGCACTAAAAAAAAAATGCAAGTTTTGATTTTTTTTTTCAATGAAGTCAATGGAAAAACGAATATAAACGGATTGCACACAATTACATCCGTTCATTCATCCTTTTTTTTTCTTTTTTATAAAACCTATACTTTAAATGGACAGCAAAAACACAGTGTGAACCTGGTCTAAGAGATGAAATGTCACCAAAAGAGAAATATTAAAGGGAAAACAACCAGCTGCTATGTCCCTATTGAACAGGAGATGCAAAGGAGGAAGCTATCTGATATTCTTATCTTCCTCCTCTGCGCTGTTCCGGTATAGTTTACTTAACGGTCCGGTAAGACTGTTAGGAGCACTGGACACCTGTTAGGAGCACTGCTGGTCTCCACAGCACCAATCCGCCCCCAGCTGGACCCTTTCTAATAATAATCAATGGAGCGGGCCATCTCATCGATCTGGAGGCGGGCAGAGCTCCTAACGGGTGCCCCAGTGCCCCTAATATCCCCCTCCCCCCAGTGCTCCTAACGGGTGCCCCAGTGCTCCTAATGCCCCCCTCCCTCAGTGCTCCTAATGCGGGCCCCAGTGCTCCTAATGCCCCCAGTGCTCCTAACAGGTGCCCCAGTGCCCCTAATATCTTCCTCCCCCCAGTGCTCCTAACAGGTGCCCCAGTGCCCCTAATATCCCCCTCCCCCCAGTGCTCCTAACGGGTGCCCCAGTGCCCCTAATATCCCCCTCCCCCCAGTGCTCCTAATGTCCCCCTCCCTCAGTGCTCCTAATGCCCCCCCCCAGTGCTTCTAACGGGTGGCCCAGTGCTCCTAATGTCCCCCCCCCCAGTGCTCCTAACGGGTGCCCCAGTGCTCCTAATGTCCACCCCCCCCCCCCAGTGCTCCTAACGGGTGCCCCAGTGCTCCTAATGTCCCCCTCCCTCAGTGCTCCTAACGGGTGCCCCAGTGCTCCTAATGTCCCCCTCCCTCAGTGCTCCTAACGGGTGCCCCAGTGCTCCTAATGTCCACCCCCCCCCCCCAGTGCTCCTAACGGGTGCCCCAGTGCTCCTAATGTCCACACCCCCCCCCCCAGTGCTCCTAATGTCCCCCTCCCTCAGTGCTCCTAATGTCCCCCTCCCTCAGTGCTCCTAATGGGTGCCCCGGTGCTCCTGATGTCCCCCCCGGACTACTTATTATACAAGAACGACGCAGATTAGGAAGGTAAGAGACAGGCTATAAGAGACATAGCTTCCTCCTCAGCGTCTCCTCTGCAATAGGGACATAATAACAGGTTAGAGTCTTCTGTCCTTTTTAAAGTTGAACCCATGTAGTCCTGGCCAGAATGTAACACATTGTACCTGGTAGATTACTGCAGACATAGAAACATTGGTCTATTCCATTAGAATAAAATAGAATTACATTGGATTCCAAATGAGGATATTACGTAAGTAGTATGAAAAAAAATTACAAAAACACAAAAAACAAAAGCTAATTCCCATCCGGGGAGCGTGGCTCTTAGGGAAATCTGCTGGAATAGTAAATCAGGACGTGTCATGTACTGTAAGTGGATTTGAGCAGAGAAAGCTCGGAGGAGAGCCCTCTCTCCCTTCCCACCAGCGGCCGGCCTCCTGTGTTCCTGACGGCTGTTTGTTCTCTCTATTATTTGTGACAATGGGGCAGAATGCTGGATCCAAGCTCCGTCAACGCCAGACATCAAGTAAGCCTCTTAGTAGTCGACAAATCCCGGTACTCAGTGACTGTCCAAACGCTTTCCTGCGAGGATTAGAGGAACACAGAAATTACACTTCACAACCTTATTACGGGTTCGGTTTCCTCTATAGAGAGAACGATCATGGAATTACGGATGAAACAGCATTGTCAGCGGAGGCTTCCATCTACAAGGTCTGACTCATGAGCGGGGATGGGGACGAACACTAAGGTGGTGTGTGCAATAATGTGCCCATGTAGCAGAGCTGGACTGGTTATTGAGTACATTATGACTATAGCGTTTGTATCATTTCAGATTTTTCCCAGTTCTGGCCATTGACCTTTGGAAATGGGATGGACCCTCGATTTCCCTTTAAAAAATAAAATAAAATAATTGCATAACCACCACCATGCCCATCTCTGCATGACATCACCATTATCACATCCTTACTCACTGCTCGGCCACCATGCCTATGCCCGCACGACGTCACCATTACCACATCCTTGCTCACTGCTCGGCCACCATGCCCATCTCTGCATGACGTCACCATTATCACATCCTTTAGGTTCTTCATCTTCCAATGTCAGCCGGCTCACCACCATGAGGTTAAACATTAGTTAGGTGCCCTCCGTGCCCGCATATAGTAGCTAGGTCCCCTCTATGTTCCCATATAGTAGCTAGGTCCGCTCTGTGTTCGCATATAGTAGTTAGGTCGCCTCTGTGCTCCCATCCAGTTATAAGGTCCCCTCTGTAATCCTATATAGTAGTTAGGTCCCTCTGGATTGCCATATAGTAGTTAGGCCCCTCTGTGTCCCCATATAGTAGTTAGGTCCTTCTGTGCTCCCATACAGTTATAAGGTCCCTTCTGTGATCCCATATAGTAGTTAGGCCCCTCTGTGCACCCATACAGTAGTTAGATCCCCTCTGTGTTCCCATATAGTGGTTAGGCCCCTCTGTGCTCCTATATAGTAGTTAGGTCCCCTCTGTGCCCCCATTTAGTAGTTAGGTCCCCTCTGTGTCCCCATATAGTAGTTAGGTTCCTTCTGTGCTCCTATAGAGTAGTTAGGCCCCTCTTTGTTCCCACATAGTAGTTAGGTCCCCTCTATGTCCCCATATAGTTGTTAGGTCCCCTCTGTGCACCCATATAGCAGTTACATCCCCTCTGTGTTCCCATATAGTAGTTAGGCCCCTCTGTGCACCCATATAGTAGTTAGATCCCCTCTGTGTTCCCATATAGTAGTTAGACCCCTCTATGCTCCCATATAGTAGTTAGACCTTTCTGTATCCCCATATAGTAGTTAGATCCCCTCTGTTTTCCCATATAGTAGTTAGTTCCCTCTGTGCCCCCATAAAGTAGATAGGTCCTCTCTGTGCCTCCATATAGTAGTTAGGCCCCTCTGTGCCTCCTTTTAGTACTTAGGTCCCCTCTATGTCCCAATATAGTAGTAAGGTCCCCTCTGTGCTACTATGTAGTAGTTAGGCCCCTCTGGGCTCCTATATAGTAGTTAGGTCGCCTCTGTGCCCCCATGTAGTAGTTAGGCCCCTCTGTGCTCCTATATAGTAGTTAGGTCCCCTCTGTGTCCCAATATAGTAGTTAGGCCCCTCTGTGCTCCTATATAGTAGTTAGGTCGCCTCTGTGCCCCCATGTAGTAGTTAGGTCCCTCTGTGCCTCCTTTTAGTAGTTAGATCCCCTCTGTGTCCCAATATAGTAGTTAGGCCCCTCTGTGCTCCTATATAGTAGTTAGGTCGCCTCTGTGCCCCCATGTAGTAGTTAGGTTCATTCTGTGTCCCCATATAGTAGTTAGGTCCCCTCTGTGCTCCATACAGTAGTTAGGTCCCTCTGTGCCTCCTTTTAGTAGTTAGATCCGCTCTGTGTCCCAATATAGTAGTTAGGTCCCTTCTGTGCTCCCATACAGTAGTTGGGGATCTTGCAGCACTTTGTGCATATCCCATCACGCCCCAACATATGACTTTCCATTTATAGGAAAATAAAAGCTCCTTGCACATATCCGGCAATATTTTCCATGATAGTTGAAAACCACTCAGCTATTAAATAACACACATATACAGAATATGATTAATAGTATTTTGCTAAACTGTGTTTCCTCTCTGCAATTCTCCATAGCTCATTTCATGCCTCTCAAATAGATTATAATGAGTTTCTAGCTGAAATTCTCCGATGTACAATGTGTTTCCATCTCACTAAGTCTGTGCAGTTAATTTTGGAAATTCCAATGTTCTGCACCTTTTGTCTTAGAATTCTGCACTTGCCATGATGGGTTCCTTCCCAGTGATCTTTACAATAAGGCATGGCCTCCTTCATCTCACTCATTTACTGCTGAAAGATTCACTGTGAGCTTAGGGAGAACTCTGCGGTTATGGTAATCTTATATGAGATACTATATATTTACCCGCCATCATATACATCTATATACCATAATGTTAGAGCTTTATCCTCTTACTATAATCATGTGAAATCGATATATGTTCCCTTTCTACATGTTTCGTGGCTAAGTGACATCATCAGGAAGATATGGCATCACCCACCACTCCATTCAATGCTTCCATTTATGTATGAGTGGGCTAACACCCCCCCCCCCAAACGCCAATTACATGGGGGCCAATCAGATCTCAGCATCTTGATAAGTCCAAGGTGTAACATACAGTATATAATTTCTAAGAGTAAAAACTTCACCTGTGTGACCCTCCTATCACATCTCCTATTATGTTACAGAGGAGTGGAATTTCTGACCTAGCCCATCCCTGCCGGCCACCGACATCATACAGTGGCATCACCCCCCGCCGGCCACCGACATCATACAGGAGCCACAACAACATCATCCCCTGCCGGCCACCGACATCATACAGTGGCATCACCCCCCGCCGGCCACCGACATCATACAGGAGCCACAACAACATCATCCCCCGCCGGCCACTGACATCATACAGTGGCATCACCCCCCGCCGGCCACCGACATCATACAGTGGCATCACCCCCCGCCGGCCACCGACATCATACAGTGCTATCACCCCCCGCCGGCCACCGACATCATACAGTGGCATCACCCCCGCCGGCCACCGACATCATACAGTGCTATCACCCCCCGCCGGCCACCGACATCATACAGTGGCATCACCCCCGCCGGCCACCGACATCATACAGTGCTATCACCCCCCGCCGGCCACCGACATCATACAGTGGCATCACCCCCGCCGGCCACTGACATCATACAGTGCTATCACCCCCCGCCGGCCACCGACATCATACAGTGGCATCACCCCCGCCTGCCACCGACATCATACAGGAGCCACCACAATGCCATCATCCCCTGTCGGCCGCTGACATCATACAGTGCTATCACCCCCCCGCCGGCCACCGACATCATACAGGAGCCACCACAACAACATCATCATCCCCTGCCGGCCACCGACATCATACAGGAGCCACCACAACAACATCATCATCCCCTGCCGGCCACCGACATCATACAGTGCTATCACCCCCCGCCGGCCACCGACATCATACAGTGCTATCACCCCCGCCGGCCACCGACATTATACAGTGCTATCACCCCCCGCCGGCCACCGACATCATACAGTGGCATCACCCCCCCGCCGGCCACCGACATCATACAGTGCTATCACCCCCCGCCGGCCACCAACATCATACAGTGCTATCACCCCCCGCCGGCCACCGACATCATACAGGAGCAACCACAATGGCATCTTTCCCCCGCCAGCCGCTGACATCATACAGGAGTGACCACAGCGCCATCATCCCCTGCCGGCCACCAATATCATACAGGAGTGACCACAGCGCCATCATCCCCTGCCGGCCACCAATATCATACAGGAGTGACCACAGCGCCATCATCCCCTGCCGGCCACCAATATCATACAGGAGTGACCACAATGGCATCTTCCCCCGCCAGCCGCTGACATCATACAGGAGTGACCACAGCGCCATCATCCCCTGCCGGCCACCAATATCATACAGGAGTGACCACAGCGCCATCATCCCCTGCCGGCCACCAATATCATACAGGAGTGACCACAGCGCCATCATCCCCTGCCGGCCACCAATATCATACAGGAGTGACCACAATGGCATCTTTCCCCCGCCAGCCGCTGACATCATACAGGAGTGACCACAGCGCCATCATCCCCTGCCGGCCACCAATATCATACAGGAGTGACCACAGCGCCATCATCCCCTGCCGGCCACCAATATCATACAGGAGCGACCACAATGGCATCTTCCCCTGCCGGACACCAATATCATACAGGAGCGACCACAATGGCATCTTCCCCCGCCAGCCGCTGACATCATACAGGAGCGACCACAATGGCATCTTCCCCCGCCAGCCGCTGACATCATACAGGAGCGACCACAATGGCATCTTCCCCCGCCAGCCGCTGACATCATACAGGAGGATGTTGCGGCCGCTCCTGTATGATGGGAGTATTGGATGGAGCGGTGGTTGATACCATTTCTTCCTCATAGGTTGATGTTGCACATATAGAGAATTTAGATATCGATTATCGGGGTGCTGCAGCTCGGGTATTCTCAGGGACAGTTTAGGACCAGTGATTGATACTACTCACCTGACATTGTGCTTTTAATCTTCTATACTGCTTTTACTAGTCACTTATGAGAAGTTTTAGGGGTGAAGTTACTGCAATAATAGGGGGGGGGGGGGTTAGTGCCCTGGGCTTTGGCCTAAGGGTTTCTAACTAATTGTGAGTAGATGGGCACCCCTGACCCTCCTGAGAGATTTGGTGTGTTTGTTACTCTGTACTTTTAGGTTTTGTCTATGACAATTAACCAAACCTGCAACCCTGGGACCTTGCTGTGCAGCCGTGGCTTCTAGAGCTTTTTATCCAATGCTCTGTAGTTTTTGGTGGTAAATCTCAGGTTTCAAGGCTGTGACCTTAGTGTGTACCTGCGCCTTTTAGAACTCTTTATATACTGCCTTATACTTAAATTATTTTGCAGCCACCCCCAGGTCATAATCTTCCGACCATGGTGTGCAGCCGAGCCTTTTAGAGCTTTTTACCTACTGCTCTGTGCTGCCCATGCATATAGGTTTTTCTTCTTCCTTTTTTTTTTGCAGCCAACCCCATGTCTTCAGATCATCAGACCTTTGTGTGTAGCCGTGCCATCTAGAGCCTTATACCAACTGATCTGCATTAGAGAAATGGGTAAAAGGCTCTAAGCGGCCCAGCTACAAACCAAAGCCTAAGGGGTTATTTACAAAAAAAGCGAAATAATTCAAGGCTGCTAAAACCCATAGTGCCAGTTATGCCTGTTCCTCTATATTCGTCTTAAGCCAAGAACCTATTGGGTGCGGCCATGCTCATTGGGATTTAACCCTTTCTTGCAGGTGCCGTCATCTCAGGATCCTTACACACGGAAGTGACTACAACCTGTTCTGCCAAATCTGTTCCTTATAAACTTAGCTGTCACTCAGATCAGTGTCGGCCTTACTGATTGGTTATTGGTTGTTCTCGCTCCCTCTTCATCCCCCCCCCCCCCCCCCCCCCCCCCCCCCCCCCCCCCCCCATCCCCCCCCATCACATTCCGTCTTTCGGAATCTTTACTTCCCGGCAGAGTTTTGATACATTTTGCCATTTTGTTTTAAGATGAATTTCAGAACTCTTCCACTTAGTCCATGGCTGTTCATCTTCCCCGGAGCGCGGCAGCCATCAATCTGTCTGTGCGTAGAAGCCGTCGGGAGTTGTTTAGTCCTGTGAGTAACGCCACATTAATGGAACGTATATCGCTCATTACACTCACTAAACTCAATGGGATTTTAATAGGATTAATGAAAAGGGAAGAAAACGGCCGCGTCTCTTTAGTTTTATGGAGCGTCAGACGGCAGGACGTAAAAGTATAAAGAAGATGATGGGAAACAAAGATGGCCGACTGTGTACAGCAGCTGTGCAGGGCTGCCTCTATAGGTACACTGCCGTGACTGTCCCTTTAAGAGTCTGATGAAAGTAAAAATAAAATGTAGGGAATTTTTTTTCATTTTATTTACAGTTTTCACTGAGTGGAAGGATGAAGCATCCTAAGAGTCCAGACACAGAGACCTAAATTCCAGAATCTTCATTTCACCTTTTTTTGTTCTCTGTTTATTTTAAAATGTATCAATAAAAAAAAACATTGAAAACATAAAAACACTGAAAACATCCCATGTTAGGGCATATTGTAGCAGAACTGTCACGTATATCAAATCTCCAAATTATCTAAGTCTTGAAAATGCTTATCAGCTGCTGTATGCCCTGCAGGAAGTGGTGTATTCTCTCCAGTGTGACACAGTGCTCTCTGCTGCCACCTCTGTCCATGTCAGGAACTGTCCAGAGCAGCAGCAAATCCCCATAGAAAACCTCTCCTGCTCTGGACAGTTCCTGACATGGACAGAGGTGGCAGCAGAGAGCACTGTGTCAGACTGGAGAAAATACACCACTTCCTGTAGGACATACAGCAGCTGATAAGTACTGGGGATTTTTAATAGAAGTAAATTAATGGCCACCGTCTTTTTGGGGGGATATTAAACAGGTATGTGCCCCCATCCAATGGTAAAATAACAGAGAGGGAGTATTGTGTAAGGCGTCTGACCACTGAGCACTATCCTCTCACTAATACACAATCCCTAGAGATGTGGGGAGAGGTATCCGGCTCCTGAGAGCATCTCCAGCATACGGACCGGACCTGTGGGAACATACCATGAAAAAGGGGGGCGGTACCAGCGTAAGAGAATTCTATGTAATTCTATGGAGAGAAAAGCAGACATGGCCGCACATCCATGACCTTATGACCAGTGACCTCAGCACTGTATACCACTAACATCAGGAGGTAGTTACACAGGGTAAGGTGTCTTTTTCCATCTGCTTTGCCCTACGTGGTGTTGGTGCCATGTGGCGGCCATTGCTGTGGCGGCACATTGTCTGCAGGTGGTGCGGCCCAGAGCCCGGAGGGCTGTACCTGGCAGCATTGCTGTTGCTGGACAACTGGTCCGCTACCTCCTCTAGCGCTATTTTTGTTGTGCTGGTGGTCGCCATGTGGAGATGTGCCATTTTGTGTTAGGAAACCACGCGCATCAGGAACCTTAACGTGGTGTGTGGCTCATGCACTACCATATGTGCAAAAGGACGCTGGCTGACCTCAGGGAAATCAACCAAAACACCGCAGAGACACCATCACGTGTCTCAACGTCAGTGTATTCTAGAACATTGCCCCCTGGGAAATCAAATATGCAAAAAGAACACTGCAGAGACACCATCACATGTCTCAACGTCAGTGAACTAGCCGGACCTTCCTCCGGGAAGGAACAACCAAGCCAGAGGCGTTCTCCAGTCAAGGAAACCACCTCAGCAAGGTATCCATCCACAGACAGCTGTTTCGGGGTTTTTGCCCCTCATAAGTGTGGAGTAGGTTTCTGGCTAGTGGGAGCAATGACTAGTAAGTGCATGCAAAAGAATGCTGGTTGACCTCAGGGAGATCAATGTGTGGGCTCATGCACTACTATGTGTGGCTCATGCACTACTATGTGTGGCTCATGCACTACTATGTGTGGGCTCATGTACTACTATGTGTGGGCCTATGTACTACTATGTGTGGGCTCATGCACTACTATGTGTGGCTCATGCACTACTATGTGTGGGCCTATGCACTACTATGTGTGGGCCTATGCACTACTATGTGTGGGCTCATGCACTACTATGTGTGGGCCTATGCACTACTATGTGTGGGCTCATGCACTACTATGTGTGGCTCATGCACTACTATGTGTGGGCTCATGCACTACTATGTGTGGGCTCATGCACTACTATGTGTGGGCTCATGCACTACTATGTGTGGGCCTATGCACTACTATGTGTGGGCTCATGCACTACTATGTGTGGGCTCATGCACTACTATGTGTGGGCTCATGCACTACTATGTGTGGGCCTATGCACTACTATGTGTGGGCTCATGCACTACTATGTGTGGCTCATGCACTACTATGTGTGGGCTCATGCACTACTATGTGTGGGCCTATGCACTACTATGTGTGGGCCTATGCACTACTATGTGTGGGCTCATGCACTACTATGTGTGGCTCATGCACTACTATGTGTGTGGCTCATGCACTTCTATGTGTGGGCTCATGCACTACTATGTGTGGCTCATGCACTACTATGTGTGGGCTCATGTACTACTATGTGTGGGCTCATGCACTACTATGTGTGGCTCATGCACTACTATGTGTGTGGCTCATGCACTTCTATGTGTGGGCTCATGCACTACTATGTGTGGGCTCATGCACTACTATGTGTGGGCCTATGTACTACTATGTGTGGGATCATGCACTACTATGTGTGGGCTCATGCACTACTATGTGTGGGCTCATGCACTACTATGTGTGGGCTCATGTACTACTATGTGTGGGCTCATGTACTACTATGTGTGGGCTCATGTACTACTATGTGTGGGCTGATGCACTACTATGTGTGGGCTCATGCACTACTATGTGTGGGCTCATGTACTACTATGTGTGGGCTCATGTACTACTATGTGTGGGCTCATGCACTACTATGTGTGGGCTCATGTACTACTATGTGTGGGCTCATGCACTACTATGTGTGGGCTCATACACTACTATGTGTGGGCCTATGCACTACTATGTGTGGGCTCATGTACTACTATGTGTGGGCCTATGCACTACTATGTGTGGGCTCATGCACTACTATGTGTGGGCCTATGCACTACTATGTGTGGGCTCATGTACTACTATGTGTGGGCTCATGCACTACTATGTGTGGGCCTATGTACTACTATGTTTGGGCTCATGTACTACTATGTGTGGGCTCATGCACTACTATGTGTGGGCCTATGCACTACTATGTGTGGGCTCATGTACTACTATGTGTGGGCTCATGCACTACTATGTGTGGGCCTATGTACTACTATGTGTGGGCTCATGCACTACTATGTGTGGGCTCATGTACTACTATGTTTGGGCTCATGCATTACTATGTGTGGGCTGATGTACTACTATGTGTGGGCTCATGTACTACTATGTTTGGGCTCATGCACTACTATGTGTGGGCTCATGCATTACTATGTGTGGGCTGATGTACTACTATGTGTGGGCTGATGTACTACTATGTGTGGGCTCATGTACTACTATGTTTGGGCTCATGCACTACTATGTGTGGGCTCATGCATTACTATGTGTGGGCTGATGTACTACTATGTGTGGGCCTATGTACTACTATGTTTGGGCTCACACGCATGGGTTCTGTCTGACCATGTCACGGTTAATCTGTGTTTTGGTTCTGCTGTGACTGACAGGTCTTCCTGCCAGTGGATCTGTCTTGTTCTCAGCTGTCTGTGCTTGGAGATCAGGGGGATGGTCCAATTATGTCCTGGATCAGAGCCCCGGCCCCCTATATAACTAACCCCAGTCTGTGTTCTCATTGCTGGTTAGTGACTTAGTCTCTGCCCACTTGTGGCTTCTGTTTCTTTGCATCTCCTGATCTTTGCTTGTATCTCTGACCTCCCTTGCTGGCCGCCTGCCCCTGACCATATTGCCTGGATTTTACTTCGCCTATTGGATTCTGATTTTGTACTTTTGCTGGCCGATTGTTGTGACTCGGACTGTTTACTATTCTTTATTGTGTTTGTTTGTCTGTCTTGTTCTGTGTAAACCTATACTAGTGCAGGGACCGCCTTCAAGCTCTCTAGGATAGATAGATAGATAGATAGATAGATAGATAGATAGATAGATAGATAGATAGATAGATAGGAGATAGATAGATAGATAGGAGATAGATAGATAGATAGATAGATAGATAGATAGATAGATAGATAGATAGGAGATAGATAGATAGATAGATAGATAGATAGATAGGAGATAGATAGGAGATAGGAGATAGATAGGAGATAGATAGATAGATAGATAGATAGGAGATAGATAGATAGATAGATAGATAGATAGATAGGAGATAGATAGATAGATAGATAGATAGATAGATAGATAGGAGATAGATAGATAGATAGATAGATAGATAGATAGATAGGAGATAGATAGATAGATAGATAGATAGATAGATAGATAGGAGATAGATAGATAGATAGATAGATAGATAGATAGGAGATAGATAGATAGATAGATAGATAGATAGATAGGAGATAGATAGATAGGAGATAGATAGATAGATAGATAGATAGATAGATAGATAGATAGATAGGAGATAGATAGGAGATAGATAGAAGATAGATAGATAGGAGATAGATAGATAGATAGATAGATAGATAGATAGATAGATAGATAGATAGATAGATAGAAGATAGATAGATAGGAGATAGATAGATAGGAGATAGATAGATAGATAGATAGATAGATAGATAGGAGATAGGAGATAGATAGGAGATAGATAGATAGATAGATAGATAGATAGGAGATAGATAGATAGATAGGAGATAGATAGGAGATAGATAGATAGGAGATAGATAGATAGATAGATAGATGATAGATAGGAGATAGATAGATAGGAGATAGATAGATAGATAGATAGATAGATGATAGATAGATAGATAGATAGGAGATAGATAGATAGATAGATAGATAGATAGATAGATAGATAGATAGGAGATAGATAGGAGATAGATAGATAGATAGATAGATAGATAGATAGATAGATAGATAGATAGATAGGAGATAGATAGGAGATAGATAGAAGATAGATAGATAGGAGATAGATAGATAGATAGATAGATAGATAGATAGATAGATAGATAGAAGATAGATAGATAGGAGATAGATAGATAGGAGATAGATAGATAGATAGATAGATAGATAGATAGATAGATAGATAGATAGATAGGAGATAGGAGATAGATAGGAGATAGATAGATAGATAGATAGATAGGAGATAGATAGATAGATAGATAAAAGATAGATAGATAGATAGATAGATAGATAGATAGATAGATGATAGATAGGAGATAGATAGATAGGAGATAGATAGATAGATAGATAGATAGATAGATAGATAGATGATAGATAGATAGATAGATAGGAGATAGATAGATAGATAGATAGATAGATAGATAGGAGATAGATAGATAGATAGATAGATAGATAGATAGATAGATAGGAGATAGATAGATAGATAGATAGATAGATAGATAGATAGATGATAGATAGATAGATAGATAGATGATAGATAGATAGATAGATAGATAGATAGGAGATAGATAGATAGGAGATAGATAGATAGATAGATAGATAGATAGATAGGAGATAGATAGATAGATAGATAGATAGATAGATAGATAGATAGATAGGAGATAGATAGATAGATAAATAGGAGATAGATAGGAGATAGATAGATAGATAGATAGATAGGAGATAGATAGATAGATAGATAGATAGATAAATAGGAGATAGATAGGAGATAGATAGATAGAAAGATAGATAGATAGATAGATAGGAGATAGATAGATAGATAGATAAATAGGAGATAGATAGATAGGAGATAGATAGATAGATAGATAGATAGATAGATAGATAGATAGATAGATAGATAGGAGATAGATAGGAGATAGATAGATAGATAGATAGATAGATAGATAGATAGATAGGAGATAGATAGATAGATAGATAGATAGGAGATAGATAGATAGATAGATAGATAGATAGATAGATAGATAGATAGGAGATAGATAGATAGATAGATAAATAGGAGATAGATAGATAGGAGATAGATAGATAGATAGATAGATAGATAGGAGATAGATAGATAGATAGATAGATAGATAGATAGATAGATAGGAGATAGATAGATAGGAGATAGATAGATAGATAGATAGATAGATAGATAGATAGATAGATAGGAGATAGATAGGAGATAGATAGATAGATAGGAGATAGATAGATAGATAGATAGGAGATAGATAGGAGATAGATAGATAGATAGGAGATAGATAGGAGATAGATAGATAGGAGATAGATAGATAGATGATAGATAGGAGATAGATAGATAGATAGATAGATAGATAGATAGATAGATAGGAGATAGATAGATAGGAGATAGATAGATAGATAGATAGATAGATAGATAGATAGATAGGAGATAGATAGATAGATAGATAGATAGATAGGAGATAGATAGATAGATAGATAGATAGATAGATAGATAGATAGGAGATAGATAGATAGATAGATAGATAAAGTAGGCAAAGTCCTGCAGCACTCCACAAATATAGTACAGGTGGTGCCAAGCGGTAAGCACAAGGGACCAGTCGTGCCAGGCGTATAAAGAGGTAGAAAACCGCAGCACTCCAGATAAATTCAAAAGAAAGTGGTTTTTATTTTCACCCCAAAAACTTGCGACGTTTCGCTCTCACTGCTTGATAAAGCTCTGCTCTGCTCTGAGAGGTGACACCGGACACCTGTAGTTGTCTGGATAGTATTTGTGTCCGGCGACTGCGAGTCCAGTGGTAATTGGTGTGCTTGTAAACTGTATCATGTTGGTGTCCTGCATTACCCACTCTGCGCTCCTGATTATCTTTACAGAATACACAATATATATACTATTATGCTTTGTACACTAGATTACGTATCTAAGACGTCATAGTCATGTGATTTTGTATACACCCCCCTTTCTCTCTTTCCACTGGCTCCTAGCGCAGTACCAGCGCATGCGCACAACACATTGACACGCACAGAGTTGTGTTCTAATATGGCTGTGCGCTTCACTTTATGAGGGACATACACATGGAGCGTTCTCCAGACGGTCAGTTTGTCTGTTATGTTTTTTCTATTTTTTCTGTAAACAAGCTTGTCCACAGCAGAGGGTTTGGATCGCTGTGTTGGCCGCCGCTGTCTACTCACAGTTGCTTGTTAATTACTTAATTGACTCAAATGCTTCTTTATTCCATTTTAAACTCACATTTGTTATACACCTTTTTTGCAACTTGGGATATAATATGTGACAATGATATATTACCGCATGATGCGCTTATACACACGATATGTATTATTTTGCACTATTTTTGCACTTTATTATCACTAATTGTTTACTGGCTTGCTGTGTATAAAATCCCCCCACAGAGGGGTGTGTGTTCACTGCTTGAGAAAGGCTCATATTGCTTGAGCTGAAACGTTGTATTTCCTTACATGGGCAAATAAACCACTTTTTTCAATTGCAATTGAGGTGTGCTGCGGTATATTTTTGATTTAGATAGATAGACAGACAGGAGATAGATAGATAGATGATAGATAGATAGATAGATAGGAGATAGATAGATAGATAGATAGATAGATAGATAGATAGATAGGAGATAGATAGATAGATAGATAGATAGATAGATAGATAGAAGATAGATAGATAGATAGATAGATAGATAGGAGATAGATAGATAGATAGATAGATAGATAGAAGATAGATAGATAGATAGATAGGAGATAGATATGCAGTGTCCCGGAACAGAGTTCCTTCTCTTATTGTTTCCTTCAAAGTGTATCTTTATATCTGAGTCAGTCAGTCAGTCACTTGACTGCCTTGCTTCCATGGTAACCCCAATGGCCATCGAGCTTTGGCTGGGGGATACCATGTGACTTCCTCTCTACCTCAGTCCTGTCTTCCACCTTCAGGGGGACAGAGTGTGTGTTGCTGCTGCTCCTGTGTCACAAAGCTGCAACCTTGCGGTACCTGCTGCTGCACTTACCAGAAGTGTTCCTGGCTGTGTTCTATTCTCAAGTTCTCATGATTCTCATCCTAACCCCAAGATCTGTGTGCGGTTCTTCAGTCATTCCTCTCATCATCTTCTCTAAATCATCAACAGCAAGTATTCATCTCAGTTCCATTCCGCCCAGCATCTTATCCTCAGTATCACTACTACTCCCATCTACTCCCCTACTATCATCACAGCCTATTGCAGCATCACCCATTACGCTGCCTTATCCAAGTTTGCCTTATTCCCGGTTGCATCCGTACAGACTGTTGCTACTAGTTACCACCGTTACAATAAATACACAACTACCGTTGTTTCTGGACCTTGGCATTGGTGTTATTATTGGTGCCCTGACTAAGGACAATGAAGAATTGCTCGGGCTCCGCTTGGTCAGGTTCCCGGTCTACAGCTGCTATCCCTCGTGCCCATACCGTGACCACCATCAGGCAAGTGGCTGGCCGGGTTCCTACCTGGTACTACCATCTACCACTACTCTCAGCGGAGTGCCCAGCGCAACTTTGGCGGCACAAACAGGATCTTATCTACGTTGTGCCGATTCCCAGCAACCCCAAAACTGTACTATCATCCCCAGAGAGACTTTATTCAAAGTGGCGTGATTGAACGGGACTATTCATTGTGCCGCCATGGGGTTTGGGGATGTGCCCTATTTCCCCGTCAGTGTGGACGTCACAGTTGATGGGCAGATTGCCGGACTGGAACTTCAGCCTCTGCGCTCCGCCTCCTCCCAGGTCCTCAAGACCACGCCAGTGCGCAGCAAGATGGAGTCCTGTAAGGAGTGTGTACCTGCCGCTGCCACCCCGATGCCACTGGAGTCCTCCGCATCCCTGCCAGCGATCGATCCAGCGTGTCTGCTTGTCCCACTCCCGTCTGACAGCGACAGCAGCTGGGGATCCGCCCGATCTGAAGACGGGGACTGCAGCCGGGCCACTACTCCGAGCTCCGTGGATGTAGGTGAGGAGACCTCGTCTGGCCTCAGTGGCTCCCCGAGTCCTGACCACTCAAGCTCCTCTACTGGGCCATCCCTCTCTTCCGAGGATGATCAGATCCTAGCCGAGCCCTCGCCGGTGCCCCCAGATCCTGAACCCGGGGGAAAGACTTCCATTAAGGGCCCTATATCCCCGGGCCTATGGCGGCCTCCTGGGCGCGACTCCCCGCCTCTGCCACGATGGGTGTTCGGCCGGGAGCCAAAGATTATGCAGCTGATTAAGCATATTCAGCGCGCCCTCTCTGCCCTGCCGCCTGCCACTAAAGCTGCGACCGCCATGCCCACCGCTGCACCTGCAGCTCTCATTACAGCGGGGCAGTCCACAGCAGCTAACACTGCCTCTTCTACTGCTGTGGCTAGAGCCGCTGCCTCCACCACCACGGTCACCTACCATGTGTCCCCAATCATCTCACCTGTCACCACAGTGACGCCTAACATCGTGGTCACCACTGCATCCAGCGATGCTTCGGCTACAGGCCCTTCACGCTTCTACTACCCTGGGCAAAAGAAAAAGAAGAAGCCTACTGAGGATCTTCCTGCCTCCTCACAATAGGTCCTCCACAGAGATCAAAATTCTTGACTGTTCTTCTTGTCTTGTTTGCTGTTATTGTGTGATTAGAAGATTTGCAACGTTCAAGATGTGTACCTGGTCCTCCTGACTAAGCTCCCTTGTTTACTATCCAGCTATGTGCTGAAAGGACACTTAAGTTGTTATATTGTTCTTCAGTGCCTGTCCCAGAGCCTTTTACATGGACGATGGTTTTACATTGCTTAAAGTGACTCTACCAAAACAGAGACACTTATTCAGTTCTTCCTAAAGCACTTTCCAAGAGTATGTGATTATAAAGGTTCTGTCAGGAATGTGACTTTGCGCTCCTCGGTCCGTGCTGGGCGACAGAGGAAGCGCTGAGCCTCTGGTTGTTTTTTGTTTGCAGTCCTGTCTGAATGCTGTCTTAGATTCCCAGCCACACCCGCATTGCCTGTTACACTCTGGCAGTGCAGGGGTTACTCCTTATAGACCTGTCCAGCTGAGCTGGGTGTTGGGATCAGGGCTGATCCAATCAAGTGCTGGACCCCGTCCCCGATTCCAGATAAAAAAGCAGCAGACCCCTCATTTCCCTGCTGGCTATTGAGTGTTACTCAGCTAAGCGCTTCAGCTCTCCTGGTCCTGTTACTTCTGTTGCCTGACCTATTGCTTCAGCTCTCCTGTTACTGCTGTTGTCTGACCTATTGCTTCATCTCTCCTGGTCCTGTTACTGCTGTTGCCTGACCTATTGCTTCATCTCTCCTGGTCCTGTTACTGCTGTTGCCTGACCTATTGCTTCATCTCTCCTGTTACTGCTGTTGTCTGACCTATTGCTTCATCTCTCCTGGTCCTGTTACTGCTGTTGCCTGACCTATTGCTTCAGCTCTCCTGGTTCTGTTACTGCTGTTGTCTGACCTATTGCTTCAGCTCTCCTGGTCCTGTTACTTCTGTTGTCTGACCTATTGCTTCATCTCTCCTGGTTCTGTTACTGCTGTTGTCTGACCTATTGCTTCATCTCTTCTGGTTCTGTTCCTTCTGTTGCCTGACCTATTGCTTGATCTTCCAACCTGCTTTGTCTGCTGCCTGCCCTGACCTCCTTGTCTGTCTCTGACTCTTCTTCTGCCTTACGTTTTTGTACCTCGCTGACCGCCGTTGCTGACCCGGACCGTAGACTTTGCATTATTGTGTTTGTTTCGTCTGTCTTGTTTTGTGTATCACCTGGTGTAGGACAGGGACTGACACCGTGGTTGTCCACGGCCGTTTAGGGCCGTTGAGGCAAGTAGGTAGGGTCAGAAGGTGGGTTTTAGTGGTTAGGGCTCACTGTTTCGTTCTGTTCCCTACCTACGTCTGGCGTATTTGTGACAGGTTCATTATTGCACTCTATTATTGCACTTCCGTAGTCAGAGTATATTTTCGTGTCAAAGTAAGATATTTCTCTCCTCCTCTGAGTAAGAAGCCAGTATATATATCTATAGCCTCAGAGAAAGTCTATTTTCTAAAGAGTGTATTTCCTAAAGGGTATTCTATTTTTCTCATATATTGTATTATTGTGTCATCCACTGGGAAGGATTCTTTTCCTTGTGTGTCCATTGTTTGCTCATCCCTGTTCTGTCCTAACACACAGTAGTTGCTACACATAGTCCCACTCAACACGTACACTTGTCCATACATACTGCACCTTGGATACCTTTTTGTGTGCAAGGCCTCTTGAGTAATTGAGTTGTATGACTGTTTGGTGTGTACGGAAGCTTCCATATGTATGCTTGTGTTTGTTATTTTATTCTTTTCTTTTCCATGTGTCCAAGTCACTTCACACAGACACCCCAGGTCTTCACGTTCGTTTTCCAGTAGGGTAACGTATTTAATTGAAAACCTACTGTCCAAACTGCCTGGAATTTGAGGGTCACCCGCCAGCAGCTAAGTTGTCCTGACTCACATGTCAGATGGTCCACGTGCTAACTACCTGTAACCAGAGTACGTTAGGCACCCCAGGTGAAGTCCTGCAACTAGGGTTTTCCTTTCTCTTCTCTCTCCACATTTCTTCTCTCACCTGTGCCTTGAGCGTGGGAAACACACGCCTACATACGCACAATCACATTCCTTCCTCTTGTTTAGTTGTCCTGTCCATCTGTGTTTCAATTATCAAGATACTACCTCAACTTCAGATTCGCCGAGGTCGGCTAATTCTTAGTGGGGAGGTATGAAGTGTCCCGGAACAGAGTTCCTTCTCTTATTGTTTCCTTCAAAGTGTATCTTTATATCTGAGTCAATCAATATTTTATTGCCTCTGTTCTGGAAAGCTATGGTCCACTGTAAACTGTGTGTATTGTGTCACCCAGCTAAGTATTCAGGTCTGTTGTTTCACCTATTTCTCATGCATATTCATTTACCAGTGCCTAAGGGTATTATGTCGCCCCCCAGTGTTCAAGTATGGTACTTCTCATGTATATTTGGTCCCATATGTCCTAATGGTGTGATGATGCAATGGCTGGATGTCACGTGACTGCCTTGCTTCCATGGTAACCCCAATGGCCATCAAGCTTTGGCTGGGGGATACCATGTGACTTCCTCTCTACCTCAGTCCTGTCTTCCACCTTCAGGGGGACAGAGTGTGTGTTGCTGCTGCTCCTGTGTCACAAGGCCGCAACCTTGCGGTACCTGCTGCTGCACTTACCAGAAGTGTTCCTGGCTGTGTTCTATTCTCAAGTTCTCAAGATTCTCATCCTAACCACAAGATCTGGGTGCCTTTCTTCAGTCATTCCTCTCATCATCTTCTCTAAATCATCAACAGCAAGTTCCATTCAGCCCAGCATCTTATGCTCAGTCTCACTACTACTCCCATCATCCAGCACGCTATCATCACAGCCTATTGCAGCATCACCCATTACTCTGCCTTATTCCCGGTTGCATCCGGAGAGACTGTTGCTACTAGTTACCACCGTTATAATAAATATACAACTACCGTTGTTTCTGAACCTTGGCATTGGTGTGATAATTGGTGCCCTGACTAAGGACAATGAAGAATTGCTTGGGCTCCGCTTGGTCAGGTTCCCGGTCTACAGCTGCTATCCCTTGCTTTCTATATACAGTATCCATCAGTTATTTCCCTCATACACATCCGCAGACTCCTTACTTCCCCATGTTGTCTCTGAAGCTTCTAATAGAAACTCGTGGAGCGATGACTGTAAGACGCTGTGACGGGATTCCATGTCGTCCTGTAGTTTCTCTTGATTCCTGTTTATTAGGAAGAAATCGTTACTATTTGTGGTTCCTGTTAATTACACAATATGGACAGAAAGTCCGGGTGCCTGGCGGACGTGTAATGCTTCTTAGGTACAGTGCACACTGCCAGAACCAGTGTCTGTGTTTCGGCTAATGTCCGGGGTAATTGAGCCGCTCATTCATTGTCTCAGCTAAAGTAACGTACAAACATTGAATCCATCATTCACACTATTACACTATAATCCTCCATCTATAATACAGGGTGTGCACTATAATCCTCCTCCATCTATAATACAGGGTGTGCACTATAATCCTCCTCCATCTATAATACAGGGTGTGCACTATAATCCTCCATCTATAATACAGGGTGTGCACTATAATCCTCCATCTATAATACAAGGTGTGCACTATCATCCTCCATCTATAATACAGGGTGTGCACTATCATCCTCCATCTATAATACAGGGTGTGCACTATAATCCTCCATCTATAATACAGGGTGTGCACTATCATCCTCCATCTATAATACAGGGTGTGCACTATAATCCTCCTCCATCTATAATACAAGGTGTGCACTATCATCCTCCATCTATAATACAGGGTGTGCACTATCATCCTCCATCTATAATACAAGGTGTGCACTATCATCCTCCATCTATAATACAGGGTGTGCACTATCATCCTCCATCTATAATACAAGGTGTGCACTATCATCCTCCATCTATAATACAGGGTGTGCACTATAATCCTCCATCTATAATACAGGGTGTGCACTATAATCCTCCATCTATAATACAGGGTGTGCACTATCATCCTCCATCTATAATACAGGGTGTGCACTATAATCCTCCATCTATAATACAGGGTGTGCACTATAATCCTCCTCCATCTATAATACAGGGTGTGCACTATCATCCTCCTCCATCTATAATACAGGGTGTGCACTATAATTCTCCTCCATCTATAATACAGGGTGTGCACTATAATCCTCCTCCATCTATAATACAGGGTGTGCACTATAATCCTCCATCTATAATACAGGGTGTGCACTATAATCCTCCATCTATAATACAGGGTGTGCACTATAATCCTCCATCTATAATACAGGGTGTGCACTATAATCCTCCATCTATAATACAGGGTGTGCACTATAATCCTCCATCTATAATACAGGGTGTGCACTATCATCCTCCATCTATAATACAGGGTGTGCACTATAATCCTCCATCTATAATACAGGGTGTGCACTATAATCCTCCATCTATAATACAGGGTGTGCACTATAATCCTCCTCCATCTATAATACAGGGTGTGCACTATAATCCTCCTCCATCTATAATACAGGGTGTGCACTATAATCCTCCTCCATCTATAATACAGGGTGTGCACTATAATCCTCCTCCATCTATAATACAGGGTGTGCACTATAATCCTCCATCTATAATACAGGGTGTGAACTATAATCCTCCATCTATAATACAGGGTGTGCACTATAATCCTCCATCTATAATACAGGGTGTGCACTATAATCCTCCTCCATCTATAATACAGGGTGTGCACTATCATCCTCCATCTATAATACAGGGTGTGCACTATCATCCTCCATCTATAATACAGGGTGTGCACTATAATCCTCCTCCATCTATAATACAGGGTGTGCACTATAATCATCCTCCATCTATAATACAGGGTGTGCACTATAATCCTCCTCCATCTATAATACAGGGTGTGCACTATAATCCTCCTCCATCTATAATACAGGGTGTGCACTATCATCCTCCATCTATAATACAGGGTGTGCACTATAATCCTCCTCCATCTATAATACAGGGTGTGCACTATCATCCTCCATCTATAATACAGGGTGTGCACTATCATCCTCCTCCATCTATAATACAGGGTGTGCACTATCATCCTCCATCTATAATACAGGGTGTGCACTATAATCCTCCATCTATAATACAGGGTGTGCACTATAATCCTCCTCCATCTATAATACAGGGTGTGCACTATCATCCTCCATCTATAATACAGGGTGTGCACTATAATCCTCCATCTATAATACAGGGTGTGCACTATCATCCTCCATCTATAATACAGGGTGTGCACTATAATCCTCCTCCATCTATAATACAGGGTGTGCACTATAATCCTCCTCCATCTATAATACAGGGTGTGCACTATCATCCTCCATCTATAATACAGGGTGTGCACTATAATCCTCCTCCATCTATAATACAGGGTGTGCACTATAATCCTCCTCCATCTATAATACAGGGTGTGCACTATAATCCTCCTCCATCTATAATACAGGGTGTGCACTATCATCCTCCATCTATAATACAGGGTGTGCACTATAATCCTCCATCTATAATACAGGGTGTGCACTATAATCCTCCATCTATAATACAGGGTGTGCACTATAATCATCCTCCATCTATAATACAGGGTGTGCACTATCATCCTCCATCTATAATACAGGGTGTGCACTATAATCCTCCTCCATCTATAATACAGGGTGTGCACTATAATCATCCTCCATCTATAATACAGGGTGTGCACTATAATCCTCCTCCATCTATAATACAGGGTGTGCACTATCATCCTCCATCTATAATACAGGGTGTGCACTATAATCCTCCATCTATAATACAGGGTGTGCACTATAATCCTCCTCCATCTATAATACAGGGTGTGCACTATAATCATCCTCCATCTATAATACAGGGTGTGCACTATCATCCTCCATCTATAATACAGGGTGTGCACTATAATCCTCCTCCATCTATAATACAGGGTGTGCACTATAATCCTCCTCCATCTATAATACAGGGTGTGCACTATAATCCTCTCCATCTATAATACAGGGTGTGCACTATAATCCTCCTCCATCTATAATACAGGGTGTGCACTATCATCCTCCATCTATAATACAGGGTGTGCACTATAATCCTCCTCCATCTATAATACAGGGTGTGCACTATCATCCTCCATCTATAATACAGGGTGTGCACTATAATCCTCCTCCATCTATAATACAGGGTGTGCACTATCATCCTCCATCTATAATACAGGGTGTGCACTATCATCCTCCATCTATATACAGGTGTGCACTATAATCCTCCTCCCATCTATAATACGGGTGTGCACTATCATCCTCCATCTATAATACAGGGTGTGCACTATAATCCTCCATCTATAATACAGGGTGTGCACTATCATCCTCCATCTATAATACAGGGTGTGCACTATAATCCTCCTCCATCTATAATACAGGGTGTGCACTATAATCCCCTCCATCTATAATACAGGGTGTGCACTATCATCCTCCATCTATAATACAGGTGTGCACTATAATCCTCCTCCATCTATAATACAGGGTGTGCACTATAATCCTCCTCCATCTATAATACAGGGTGTGCACTATAATCCTCCTCCATCTATAATACAGGGTGTTGCACTATCATCCTCCATCTATAATACAGGGTGGTGCACTATAATCCTCCATCTATAATACAGGGTGTGCACTATAATCCTCCATCTATAATACAGGGTGTGCACTATAATCCTCCATCTATAATACAGGGTGTGCACTATAATCCTCCATCTATAATACAGGGTGTGCACTATAATCCTCCATCTATAATACAGGGTGTGCACTATCATCCTCCATCTATAATACAAGGTGTGCACTATAATCCTCCATCTATAATACAAGGTATGCACTATCATCCTCCATCTATAATACAAGGTGTGCACTATCATCCTCCATCTATAATACAGGGTGTGCACTATCATCCTCCATCTATAATACAGGGTGTGCACTATCATCCTCCATCTATAATACAAGGTGTGCACTATCATCCTCCATCTATAATACAAGGTGTGCACTATAATCCTCCATCTATAATACAAGGTGTGCACTATCATCCTCCATCTATAATACAAGGTGTGCACTATAATCCTCCATCTATAATACAGGGTGTGCACTATCATCCTCCATCTATAATACAGGGTGTGCACTATCATCCTCCATCTATAATACAGGGTGTGCACTATCATCCTCCATCTATAATACAGGGTGTGCACTATAATCCTCCATCTATAATACAGGGTGTGCACTATCATCCTCCATCTATAATACAGGGTGTGCACTATCATCCTCCATCTATAATACAGGGTGTGCACTATAATCCTCCATCTATAATACAGGGTGTGCACTATCATCCTCCATCTATAATACAGGGTGTGCACTATCATCCTCCATCTATAATACAGGGTGTGCACTATAATCGTTGTGGATCTCGGTTCTCCGGTCTCCAGATTCCCAGTACACCGCCATGCCTGAGCCGCCATCTGGGCGGGGTGGAGGTGTTATAGTTCTCGGTACTCGTCGCACTCGCTGTCTCGTATCTAGTGAATGAATAATGAATCCGCCGTCACAGCAGCCGGGGTCTTGTATGTTATTTTGGATCCCGCTTAGAGTCATTGATAAGTAACACTTGACAATCTTCATTCCCGTCACGGGTTCACAGATCTGCCAGGTGCTATTTGTGCAGCAATAAATCCGACAAATGGGCAAAGATAGTATTATCACCAAGAGATGTGACTCGCACGCTTCTCATAGCGCTAATCACAACTCCGCAAATTCTCAGCCCGCCAGCGCACATCCAGAATGTTACTAGAAGTCACTATGGCAGAAGTAATTTATAAATCCGATCTGTTCCATCATTAGAGATCAAGAAACTTTATAATTACTTTTGTACTTTGTGGCTGTGGAACTTTCCTGTCTTCTAGATGTGATTATATTTCCAATTTACTGGAACTGCTGGTAAAATTTGCATCTCTACCGATATAGATAAATGTTATAATAACCACGACCCAAAATCCTAACGTCCTGACATCTTATAATATCCGGTACCTATGGTCACAATATATAATACTATCCGATAATAACCGGTATCTATGGCAACAACTTCTAATACCATCCGATAATAATAACCAGTATCTATGGCCACAATATATAATACCATCCGATAATAACCGGTATCTATGGCCACAATATATAATACCATCTGATAATAACCGGTATCTATGGCCACAACTTCTAATACCATCCGATAATAACCGGTATCTATGGCCACAATATATAATACCATCCGATAATAACCGGTATCTATGGCCACAATATATATAATACCATCCGATAATAACCGGTATCTATGGCCACAATATATAATACCATCCGATAATAACCGGTATCTATGGCCACAATATATAATACCATCCGATAATATCCGGTACCTATGGCCACAATATATAATACCATCCGATAATATCCGGTATCTATGGCCACAATATATAATACCATCCGATAATATCCGGTATCTATGGCCACAATATATAATACCATCCGATAATAACCGGTATCTATGGGAACAACTTCTAATAACATCCTATAACAACTGTTATTCCAAATCAGGTATAATAACCGGTATGTAATATATACCAGTATAATATATACCTGTATGTAATATATACCCATATAATATATAGTATATGGCTATGTTCACACTACGTAAAAGTACGGCCATCGGCAACAACGGACGTACTTTATGCGGATTGGAACATTGCCTTATCTGCTATGGGATCCCAGACGGAGCATATACACATCGTATACGCTCCAGACGGGATCCCATGCGGACCCGCAAATAACTGACATGTCAGTTTTCTGCGGCTGCAATTCAGTGAATTGCAGCCACAGAAAGTCCTGTCAGTTCACACAATGAAGCGAGCGGCTCCGGCCGCTTGCTTCATTGTGTGCTATGAGAGTTCTGATGCAGGTGGGCGCTGATGCGCCCGCATCAGAACACTGCGGCCAGAAAGATCATCTGATGATCTGGGCAGAGACCGGCCATTCCGTGACCCAGCCGGGTCAGGGAACGCCCGGTCTCTTTACGTAGTGTGAACATAGCCTATACCTGTATGTAATATATACCAGTATAATATATACCTCCTGTATGTAATATATACCAGTATAATATATACCTGTATGTAATATATACCAGTATAATATATAATATATACTGGGAGGGTTGGGAGCGCGGCAGCTTGCGTCTTTTTTCATCTGTCAATCAAATCCCACTCATTCATTTCATTAGAGTCTGGACAGACGGGGACATTTATCAGGACTGGTGTACAAGTATGAGCACGCCATTGTTATATAAAGCCCCGCCCCCAACTTCCCGGAATGATTTACTAGGAGGAGGGTGACTCTTTAAATTCCTAGTTACACCCCTGCCACTGCCCCTTTACATCTCATTGCCCCCTTACACCGCCATCTCATTGCCCCCTTTACACTGCCATCCCATTGCCCCCTTTACACCATCATCCCATTGCCCCCTTTACACCGCCATCTCATTGCCCCCTTACACCGCCATCTCATTGCCCCCTTACACTGCCATCCCATTGCCCCCTTTACACCGTCATCCCATTGCCCCCTTTACACTGCCATCCCATTGCCCCCTTTACACCGCCATCTCATTGCCCCCTTACACTGCCATCCCATTGCCCCTTTACACTGCCATCCCATTGCCCCCTTTACACTGCCATCCCATTGCCCCTTTTCACAGCCATCCCATTCGCCCTTTCCACCCCCATCCTGCCCCCTTTCCACCGCCATCCCATTGCCCCCTTTACACTGCCATCCCATTGCCTTCTTTCCACCGCCATCCCATTGCCTCTTTCCACAGCCATCCCATTCCCCCTTTCCACCCCCATCCTGCCCCCTTTACACTGCCATCCCATTGCCCCCTTTACACTGCCATCCCATTGCCCCTTTCCACCGCCATCCCATTCCCCCTTTCCACCGCCATCCCATTCCCCCTTTCCACCCCCATCCTGCCCCCTTTACACTGCCATCCCATTGCCCCCTTTACACTGCCATCCCATTGCCCCTTTCCACCGCCATCCCATTCCCCCTTTCCACCGCCATCCTGCCCCTCCCCATTTTCCTCTAGCCCACCCTGTAGCTGGTGTCCATGTCCCTCAGCTTTGCTGCAGACCATTGTATATGATATTTCTGGTCACCAGCCGAGGTGTCAGCAGCCACACAGCTTCACAGGATGACGTCATCACTAGAAATGCGGGTAACCAGCAGAACCGTAGGGTGAGACCCCGGGTAGGAGGCGCAGTATGAAGGTCAGCAGGCGAGGCACACGTCCCGAGGAGCCCTGACATTGTGGATCAGAAAGTGATGGAGCAGCAGAATGCTAATCCTCTCCGCAGTTGTAGCTGGCGTCCTGCCCAACACCGCGCATAATTTATAGCGATACAATGTGTGATGGCTCTATAGGCTGATAGACAAGGATATTACATAGGAGCCTACAGGACCCACACGGGGGACTGACAACCAAGGAGAATATCCTGCAATACGGGGGACGACACTGGAGATTGGACGATTGTGACCAGGACAAGATGGCGGCCTGAGACCCTGCGCTCCAGCTCTACCACCACGTTGTATAAGGTAGAATTGGGTTTCCTGGAGGAAATGGTCTCCAAGACTTAAGGTCGTTTTCCATTTGTGTTGGAATCTTTAATAAGGTCCAATCATCTATTTGTGACCCATCGGCTCCTCATGGGGTCGTCTTCTGCCAGACCTGTGGGGAACATCTATACTCAGATCCTGGACCCACTGGAAGATTGTCTGGTTCTACTGTGGATCAGTCCAGACCCGCAAGCATCTATAGAATGAACTATATGGCCGGGTTCACACAGCGAATGACACTGGCCGTTCTGTGACACGGACGGCTGGTGTACGTGAAGCTCATCCCGGCTGCTACTGCAATATTGGCCGAATGAACTTCATTTCTTTAGAATAGGTTTGAGGGCACATCCGGTGTATATATATATTACATCCGGGTGTATATACGGTATATTACATTCGGGTGTGTTCGTATTCCAAATCATCATAGATGAAAATGTAAAGTACAGTTGGAGCCGCACCTTACATTGTCTGCTCTGTCAGTCTTGTGCGGTCGCTATTCAATGACATGTCAGGTTTTTCTGCAGTCACAAGGAATCACGGCCAGAGTGTGGGTGTATATATATATATATATACACAGTATATCTATCTCCTATGTGTATACACTCTGGGCAGGATTACAATGAAATCAATGTGATCTGCAATTCTATTAAATAATGTCCGTGGTTTAATGAAATTATACGTAGTGTGAACTTACCCTATGACTTCCACTGTATGTCACCACATGTGAGACTATAAGAGAGCGATCCGTGAAATCTCAGTAAGACCGAACCATGATAAATCATACTATAAGTCATAGTATATCATCTATAATATATAAAGAGCGCCCATCACATAGGAGACCACCAGTATGGTACAGTAGGGGGGGCACAGGACCATTATCCAGCCTCCATTATCAGGACTCCAGTATATATATATCATATCACATAGGAGACCACCAGTATGGTACAGTAGGGGGGGCACAGGACCATTATCCAGCCTCCATTATCAGGACTCCAGTATATATATATCATATCACATAGGAGACCACCAGTATGGTACAGTAGGGGGGGCACAGGACCATTATCCAGCCTCCATTATCAGGACTCCAGTATATATATATCATATCACATAGGAGACCACCAGTATGGTACAGTAGGGGGGGCACAGGACCATTATCCAGCCTCCATTATCAGGACTCCAGTATATATATTATATACATCACATAGGAGACCACCAGTATTATACAGTAGGGGGGCACAGGACCATTATCCAGCCTCCATTATCAGGGCTCCAGTATATATATATCATATCACATAGGAGACCACCAGTATTATACAGTAGGGGGGGCGGGGGGGGGGGGGGGGGGCAGGACCATTATGCAGCCTCCATTATCAGGGCTCCAGTATATATATTATATACATCACATAGGAGACCACCAGTATGGTACAGTAGGGGGGGGGGGGGGGGGCAGGACCATTATCCAGCCTCCATTATCAGGACTCCAGTATATATATATCATATCACATAGGAGACCACCAGTATTATACAGTAGGGGGGCACAGGACCATTATCCAGCCTCCATTATCAGGACTCCAGTATATATATTATATACATCACATAGGAGACCACCAGTATTATACAGTAGGGGGGGGGGGGGGGCACAGGACCATTATCCAGCCTCCATTATCAGGACTCCAGTATATATTATATACATCACATAGGAGACCACCAGTATTATACAGTAGGGGGGCACAGGACCATTATCCAGTCTCCATTATCAGGGCTCCAGTATATATATATATATCATATCACATAGGAGACCACCAGTATTATACAGAAGGGGGGGGGGGGGGGGCACAGGACCATTATCCAGCCTCCATTATCAGGACTCCAGTATATATATATATATCATATCACATAGGAGACCACCAGTATTATACAGTAGGGGGGCACAGGACCATTATCCAGCCTCCATTATCAGGGCTCCAGTATATATATTATATACATCACATAGGAGACCACCAGTATTATACAGTAGGGGGGCACAGGACCATTATCCAGCCTCCATTATCAGGGCTCCAGTATATATATTATATACATCACATAGGAGACCACCAGTATTATATCGTAGGGGGGGCACAGGACCATTATCCAGCCTCCATTATCAGGACTCCAGTATATATATATTATATACATCACATAGGAGACCACCAGTATTATACAGTAGGGGGGGCACAGGACCATTATCCAGCCTCCATTATCAGGGCTCCAGTATATATATATATATCATATCACATAGGAGACCACCAGTATTATACAGTAGGGGGGGCACAGGACCATTATCCAGCCTCCATTATCAGGACTCCAGTATATATATATTATATACATCACATAGGAGACCACCAGTATTATACAGTAGGGGGGGCACAGGACCATTATCCAGCCTCCATTATCAGGGCTCCAGTATATATATATCATATCACATAGGAGACCACCAGTATTATACCGTAGGGGGGGCACAGGACCATTATCCAGCCTCCATTATAAGGGCTCCAGTATATATATATATCATATCACATAGGAGACCACCAGTATTATACCGTAGGGGGGGGCACAGGACCATTATCCAGCCTCCATTATCAGGGCTCCAGTATATATATATATATATCATATCACATAGGAGACCACCAGTATTATACAGTAGGGGGGGGCACAGGACCATTATCCAGCCTCCATTATCAGGACTCCAGTATATATATATATCATATCACATAGGAGACCACCAGTATTATACAGTAGGGGGGGGGCACAGGACCATTATCCAGCCTCCATTATCAGGACTCCAGTATATATATATCATATCACATAGGAGACCACCAGTGTTATACAGTAGGGGGGCACAGGACCATTATCCAGCCTCCATTATCAGGGCTCCAGTATATATATTATATACATCACATAGGAGACCACCAGTATTATACAGTAGGGGGGGGGGGGGGCACAGGACCATTATCCAGCCTCCATTATCAGGGCTCCAGTATATATATATCATATCACATAGGAGACCATCAGTATTATACAGTAGGGGGGGGGGCACAGGACCATTATCCAGCCTCCATTATCAGGACTCCAGTATATATATTATATACATCACATAGGAGACCACCAGTATTATACAGTAGGGGGGGGGGGGGGGCACAGGACCATTATCCAGCCTCCATTATCAGGACTCCAGTATATATATATCATATCACATAGGAGACCACCAGTATTATACAGTAGGGGGGGCACAGGACCATAAAGCGGAGCCTCCATTATCAGGGCTCCAGTATATATATATATCATATCACATAGGAGACCACCAGTATTATACAGAAGGGGGGGGGGGCACAGGACCATTATCCAGCCTCCATTATCAGGGCTCCAGTATATATATTATATACATCACATAGGAGACCACCAGTATTATACAGTAGGGGGGGGGGGGGCACAGGACCATTATCCAGCCTCCATTATCAGGGCTCCAGTATATATATATCATATCACATAGGAGACCATCAGTATTATACCGTAGGGGGGGGCACAGGACCATTATCCAGCCTCCATTATCAGGGCTCCAGTATATATATATATATATCATATCACATAGGAGACCACCAGTATTATACCGTAGGGGGGCACAGGACCATTATCCAGCCTCCATTATCAGGGCTCCAGCCTTCTCTTCTATGTCCCCCTCGGGATGTACTGGAAGCTGTATTCTTCCCTCCATTCTGCATGACCCTGTATATGACCCCGCCGTACAGCGTCTTAGATTCTGCCTATAAATCCTCAGTATACGGATGGGAGTGGGCGTTCATATGATGGACGGCCATGATGTTCTAGAATATGTAAGCTGAGGTTATGATCTCCCCGCTTCATGTAGTAGCGGTGACAATTCCTCATTTCCGCACACGGTCCTTCTTTATGAGCGGTTTCCTGCGATTATTCGGGGTCCCTAAGGCTTATCTATATCTTACACCGTATGGGACACGCATCTATATTCAGGGTTGCTGCACATGTAGCTCCATGGTGGGGACTTGATTCAATCACATTTCCAGTTTATTTGTCTAGTTCATGGGTCTCCAAACTGTCGCAAAACCACAATTCCCATTATGCCCGGAGAGCTGAAGCTTTGGATTTGGCCGTCCAGGCCTGATGGTAAATGTGGTATTGCAGCAGCTGGAGGCCCATGGTCTAGCTGGAAGGAGATCCTTGTGATGCCAGTGGACTCATTGGAGACATAGACTTATGGGACATTCCTAAATCGTATATCCAGTCCAAGCGAACCAGAAATTCAGAAAATTTTTATGCATATTCAGTTTTCATGTGAACATATTTTTCCCTTTTACCCTGAGCTTTGGAACATCTTATCAGCTGCTGTATGTCCTGCAGAAAGTGGTGTATTCTCTCCAGTCTTCCAGTACTTATCAGCTGCTGTATGTCCTGCAGAAAGTGGTGTATTCTCTCCAGTCTTCCAGTACTTATCAGCTGCTGTATGTCCTGCAGGAAGTGGTGTATTCTCTCCAGTCTGACACAGTTCTCTCTGCTGCCACCTCTGTCCATGTCAGGAACTGTCCAGAGCAGCAGCAAATCCCCATAGAAAACCTCTTCACCTTGTATATTATCTTTACTGACAAACCAGTAGACTTTACACCAATTTTCTCAGGAGGTGCTACACCTAATGTCATTCTACCATGCTGAATGTATGTTACCACAATTTTATATCTATATAATATACCAGATGTTTCTAAACGTTAACTATACTGTTGGCACTAAAGTCAGTGCTTATAGATTTTCTCTTTTGTAATTTGTTCTTAAAAAAACCTAATAAAAACATAGAACCAGAAACCTCTTCACATGTCTATTGGCTGCCTGTCTATGTTCTGTGTGGTCTGGATGTCAGAGGGCTGGTCCTATCACGCCCTGGACCAGCACATTGCTTGCGATACTTTGTTATAGTATGTAGTAGTTTGTGATTTGTTATAGCTTGAGCTTTTGTTTCATACTGGTTCGGATTGTTTGGACCTCTGACCTCTTTGCCGTCCTTCTGCTGTGTTTGTCCTATTCCGCCATCTCTGGTTTGACCTGAATCTGCCTGACTATTCTTCCTTGTATCCTGGCTCTCTCAGCGTATCAGTTACCTAGTGATGAGAATGTTGCTTAGTTGTCGCCAACCACCTGGGGTCGGGCCGATAAGTAGTCAGAGACAGGCTGGGGGGGGAGGGGGGGTATGCTCACACTGTCTCCATCCAGGTCCCGGGTTCCCTTAGGGTGGTATAACATGAGCCGATTATTGTTCGAAAAATCGTTAGATTGTTTGGATTTGAATGATTATCGTTTAGTGTAATAGACAATCATTAAAAATGACCAAGGAGAAATTGTTGGTCGTTTGATAGAATTTGGATCTATTTCTATTGTTGATTGTTTGCAGATCGTCGGCATGTAATAAAACGTCGTTCGTTCGCCGTAGGGGCGTCAGGACGATCACAAGAACAATCATAAGTAACGATCATTGCTCCGTGTAATTGGGTGAATGATTTCAGGTCGTTCGATTTCAGGCCATAGCGGTCGATTGAGATCGTTGATCGTTGAAAAATCATTTTGTGGAATAGTATCCTTACAGTAGTATCACAATATGCTAAAGACGCCCGTCCACACAACACAGGACTCTGCGGAATTCTCCAGAATAGCGTCCGTTGCTGCTATGTGCTAATGAAGGCGGCCGAGGCATGATGACTGTCCATCTGCCCTGACAACAGCTGACAACCTCCAGCATAAGCTTTGGCTTAGTGGTATAAGTTGTCCCAGCCTGTGGTCTAGTGCACGCCATAAAACTAATGGATAATCTTCAGATTTCTCTACATCAGGAACTGTCCAGAGCAGGAGAGGTTTTCTATGGGGATTTGCTGCTGCTCTGGACAGTTCCTGACATGGACAAAGGTGGCAGCAGAGAGCACTGTGTCAGACTGGAGAGAATACACCACTTCCTGCAGGACAGACAGCAGCTGATAAGTACTGAAAGACTGGAATTTCTCTGGAGTTTCCCTTTAATGTACCCATCATGTCTTTAGCCGTTTCCTTGTGACGTGATGTATCCAAATATGGAAAAACAACAAGGACTACAGCGACTACAACAATGACAGCGACTACAACAATGATAGTGACTACAACAATGACAGTGACTACAACAATCATAGCGACTACAACAACGACGACTACAACAATGAAAGCGACTATAACGACGACTACAACAATGATAGTGACTACAATAACGACAACTACAACAATGAGAGTGACTACAACAACGACGACTACAACAATGACAGTGACTACAACAATGAAAGCGACTATAACGACGACTACAACAATGATAGTGACTACAATAACGACAACTACAACAATGACAGTGACTACAACAACGTCGACTACAACAATGACAGTGACTACAACAACGACGACTACAACAATGACAGTGACTACAACAACGACGACTACAACAATGATAGCGACTACAACAATGATAGCGACTACAACAATGACAGCGACTACAACAATGACAGCGCCTACAACAATGACAGTGACTACAACAACGACGACTACAACAATGACAGCGACTACAACAATGACAGCGACTACAACAATGACAGTGACTACAACAATCATAGCGACTACAACAACGACGACTACAACAATGAAAGCGACTATAACGACGACTACAACAATGATAGTGACTACAATAACGACAACTATGACAGTGACTACAACAACGACGACTACAACAATGACAGTGACTACAACAATGATAGCGACTACAACAATGACAGTGACTACAACAACGTCGACTACAACAATGACAGTGACTACAACAACGACGACTACAACAATGACAGTGACTACAACAACAACGACTACAACAATGATAGCGACTACAACAATGATAGCGACTACAACAATGATAGCGACTACAACAATGACAGCGACTACAACAATGACAGCGACTACAACAATGACAGCGCCTACAACAATGACAGTGACTACAACAACGACGACTACAACAATGACAGCGACTACAACAATGACAGCGACTACAACAATGACAGCGACTACAACAATGACAGTGACTACAACAACGACGACTACAACAATGACAGCGACTACAACAATGAGAGCAACTACATGGCTTCTAGGTCCTCTGTTCTATGTGTCTATATATCTGGTCGGCCAATAGTTGTGAATTGCAGCCATGACGATATATATTATATTTGTATAATGGTAAGTGGTATCCCTGAGGCCGGACGCAGCCGCACCGTGATCTTTATTAACCCTTGGGAGATTCTCCACTCTGAAGAGAAAGAAGAGGAGGAGGAAGAGGAGGAAGGCTCTGCGAGCTGGGTCTGTGAGATTGTCAGGAACGAGGGAAACACAACTCATCCGGACAAGTGTACTGCTGGATCTATCAGTGTCAGAGCGGAGGTGACGGCGGGGCGAGGGGCCGGGAGATTTATACCAGACGTCACAGGAAACATAAACTACAATCACCATTATCCCAAAGAATCTCATCAAGTCTCATGGAGTCCCAAAGAGGCGACTTGTCCCCCAGTAACCATCCCGTCATATAATATACTCCGCTATATGAATCACAATATACGGCCGACTGTGCATGTATATAACCGAGTTATCCTTCAAGGGATTGTCCACTTTAGAAAACTATGTCATGTAACTTGTAAGGAATTCGGAGTTACAGGGCGACTATCATTTCCCTCATGTGGCAGGAAATGGTCTGAAATCCTCAGCAGGTTCATAGTCCACTGCCAAAAGGCACGGCCGTAAATGGGATCGACGGACGCACCACAGTCTGGCGTTATTAGCCTATGATAGTGTAATTCTATGGTGCTCCCAGCAGCTCCATACACCACACACTTTAGGTGTTGACTATGAACCTGCTAAGGTCTTGAAGGTCCTGCGGGAAGTGTTGTATTCCCTGTCACAATGGATGGTGGGAGTCCGCCCCTGTGGGCTCGCAGGCCGAGAGGAATTTTAATGATAAATAAAAAGCTCCACCCCCATGCTGGACCATAACCAGCCCCCCAGACCCACACACCTCAGTTATTTTTTCGTCCTTTAGGCCGCAGGACCGGGATGTTGTGTGCATGGACCGTCCAGAACGGTGCTTTCATCCTGCGGAGCTGCCAGTTTCCTGCTGGGACGCGGTATGGTATCTCCAGAGTTCAGGTGACAAGTACAAGCTGGATCGCTGGTGCGCTGCCTAAGGACGCCATTCAGAAGCCTAGGAGAGCCTGGTGTCTTCTCTGTGGCCATGGAAGCAAGTACAGAATGGTATGTCTCCCGACACGGGCGCCGCCATTTTGGTGTAGCCCATGCCTAGACAGGAACTGATGTCGAATGACGCACCTCCAGCCCCCGAAGCACTAGAAATGGTTATTTTAGATATAGAAGCGGGGGTTTTCTCCACCTAGGTGTAGGTAAGCCCCTGAGATGTTTTCCCTACAGGGTGGTTAGTAGCGATTTGTTTTCATATGGGTTGCTGGAAGCTTTCTCTCCTGCCACCCCGACCCTGGGGGGGCGGAGTTTCACATTTGGGAGCACACTGAAGGCGAGCATGCCTGCTCCTGGTGCTGTCAGTTTGTTTGCTGCTGTGAACAGGTTGATAGCTCTGAACATTGCTCCTGTGTATTTTCTATTCTCCTTGAAGCTTTCCTCCAGGTAAAGAGTGGAACGTCTTTATATTCTGTTTTCATGGATACAAATTTTAATGTACACTATATATTTAGAGCTTGACTTCTAGAGAAGGCTCCGGCGGAACAGCTCCTGCTGAGAGGAAAAATCTGCTTTGCGCTCGGAGTGGTAAGTGGCGCAAGGCGCTTCCTTCCTATCTAGATGGGAACTTTGCTGTTATTTAGACTTTTTCATGTTAGATAAACAGCTACCTGATGACTGGGAATACCAGAAATGTCAGGAATGTCGCGCTCTGCGTCCTGACCAGGAACCCGACATCCAGGATGTTGTAATGGGTGAAGAATTATGTTCATCAATCTATCAGCGGTCTAAAATGATCCATTGATGAATTACAAGAATCGCTGGAGCAAGCCACAAAAAAGCTTAGAAGAGCATATTCCAGGTGGGGGTCTCCCATGGAGCAGTAATATACTATCATTGATGAGGTCGGATCCACCTCGGAGGAGGATGAAGAACCAGAACCTGCAAGATGCTCTTTCCCTACTGACAGCCTCAAAAGTCATGAGAGTAGTTAGAGAGCAAAACCATCCAGATGAAGATGGTGAATATCCCTCCACGTCTGGGACTCAGAGATCCTTTGAAGTGGATGATACCGTCCTCAAAATGATGAAGACGAAATAGCAAAAACCAGAGAAAGCCGCAGTGCTTTCTCACAGATTTAAATGCCTGTTTGTTTTGTCTGAAGACAAATCTAAGGATTGGATAGTTGCCCCTAGGGTGGATGTGGCCATGGCCAAAATATCCAGGCAAACCTTCTGGCTGAAGACGGATCCAATAGATCACCGTATGGAGGTTACATACAAAAGAGCATATTCGGCCGCCACGGCCCAAAGTGCCGTCTCTATCTCGTCTTCTGAAACTGGTCGCGTCCTTAGAAAATGGTTAATGAAACTCCAAGATGACATTAAAGGAGGAGTTGACAGAGATCGTATACTCTGTTAGTTTAAACAGATCAACATGGGTATTGACTTCCTTTGTGACGCTGCTTTACAGCAGGTCAGACTTGCGGCAAGGTCCATGTCTTTAGTCACCGCAGGGCGTAGGGCTTTATGGCTCAGACCCTGGTCAGGAGATGTGCCGTCCAAATATTACCTTTCTAATTTGGAGTATGTTCCAGGCCACCTGTTCGGTGAAGAATTGGACAAATTAATGTTGCACCTTTTCAGATAAAAAGTCTCTGCCCCACAATCAGAAAACAGTCAGGAGACAGTTTAGGCATGACAGGACCCCACAAAGAATAAGACCGCTACTCCAATAAGGGCAGAAGCTCTTATGCAGCTAAAAAAGGCTCCGCTAGGCAGCAGCCTAAGGCTGGGGTCAAAAAAACTGATTTCTGACGGTGTCGGTATTCCGGTAGGAGGTCACCTCATAAGGGTTGGAAGACATGTGGGATGTTCTCATCAAAGACCCTTGGGTATTACCCTTGGGAGGTTACTCCCTCTCGTTAGAAAGAAACATTGGAAGAAGTTCCCCCAGAAGAATGGGGGAAAGGAGTTTATTCTCCAGTGTTCTTGGTACCGAAATCATCCGGCAAATGGAGGCTCATTATCGACCTGAGGTACCTCAATCAATTCATAATCAAGAGGAAGTTCTGTATGGACACAGTTTGCTCAGTACGGTACATACTGGGCAGAGGCAATTTCCTAGCATCTCTCGACCTTCAGGATGCATACTTCCATATACCGATTGGGGCTCCACGCAGGAAGTTTCTAAGAATTGCAGTACAGCTCGACGGTCACCTTCGTCACTTACAGTTTAAAGTTCTTCGGTTTGGTATAAGCACAGCACCATTGCAGCCATGGCAGAACTCCTAAACACGCAAGTCCACTCCTTACTCCTGTTCCTCCAATCCCTGGGATGGATTGTCAATTTTGACGAGTCGCATCTAGTACCATCAAAGATCAAGACTTTTCTAGGGTTTGTCATATGTACCACACCAATGCAGTTGTTCCTATCTTCGGAGAGGAAAATGAGGATTCTGAGAGGTTGTCATTTTCTTTCAGTCCCCAGGCCAATACCCATAAGAACACTAATTAGGTTTCTAGGCCTGTTTTCCTCCACAGTGGATGCTGTACCATGGGCTCTTTGGCACATGAGGACTCTCCAATTAGAGGTGCTGAGAGACTGGGATCGCGATCTTGCATCCCTAGATCACAGAACAGTATAAAATCTCTAACCAGGTGGAAGAACCTCAGGGACGGCAAGGATCTGGAAGAACCTGACTGGCTAACACTCACCACGGATGCATCAGGTACAGGTTGGGGAGCCCATCTCGGAGGCCTCACAATCTCAGGCACCTGGACGTAAGAGGAGAGTCTACTCTCATCCAATGTCCGTGAATTGAGAGCAATTTACAGAGCGCTGTGTCATTTTACTCCGTCACTCCTCAACAGAGCTGTACATGTGCGGACAGACAACGTCCTGTGTGTTTGTTACATCAACAAACAGGGAGGAACCAGATCCCAGGCACTTTTAAGAGAAGTGGGGAGGATCTTCAACTGGGTGGAGGGCAAGATAATCAGGTTATCTGCAGCCCACATCAAAGGGGAACAGAACGTGCTTGCAGATCGGATTGCCTCAGCAGCGGACTAACAATCCCAGGAGAATGGATGTTGAATTACAACATCTTTCAGTAGCTTGTACACAGATGGGGTCTCCTACAGATAGACCTGATGGCCACACAGGCCAACTCCAGACTTCCAGCATTCTGTTCCCTTTACATATTGGACAACCCAGTTGTAGTAGATTCCATGACCATCCCATGGAAATACCAGTTGGCTTACATCTTCCCGCCTGTATCAATGATACCGAGAGAACTAACGAAGATCAGGCAGGATCAGGCATCTATAATAGCCATAACAACGTTGTGGCACAAGAGAGCCTGGTTCCCACTACTCATGGAAATGAGTCAGGGGAACTACTGGATGTTACCAACTGGAGGATCCAGATCTGATAATGCAGGGTGCGCTGAGGTGCAACAGCTTGAAAGCATTCAACATGATGGCCTGGAGACTAAAAGGTCCCTATTAGGAACCAAACAATTTTCTCAGAGAGTGTTACACACCTGGTCTCACACCAGAAGTGAATCCACCGATAAGTCTTACAGTAGGATCCACAAAGTCTTTCAATCCTGGGCAAATCGGAAGAACATAGATCACCGTTCACCTTCAGTGGCTCAAGTCTTGGAATTCTTACAAGATGGGTTTGACAAAGGATTGAAACCCAATTCTTTAAAGGTACAAATTGCTGCACTTTCAGTTTTTCTTGGACGCAAATTACTCCAGGTACCAAAATTACTCCAGGATTTCACCAAAGCGGTGGAAAGACTAAGTCTAACCCTTATTAAACCTGTCTCAGCTTGGGACCTTGGACTTGTACTAAAACAGTTATGTCAGCAGCCATTCGAGCCCTTGGAGGAGGTAGATCTCAGATACTCAACTCTCAAGAGGACATTCTTACTAGCAATCATATCAGCAAAGAGAGTGGGAGAATTACAAGCACTAGGCTCGACTGAGCCATATATCACTTTCTTACCGGACAAAGTTATTCTCCGACTACTACCGTCCTTTAGGCCAAAGGTTTCATCATTTGCTAACCTCAACCAATCAATTGCAATACCGTTTTCCCCCCGATATCTGACGAGGACCCTAGTGACTTCTCTTCCTTGGACGTAGTCCGGTGCCTACGAATATATCTGGAATTTCTCAGAAAGGAAGAGAATCTTCTCATTTTATTTCAAGGAAGATTTGCAGGGGAAAAAAGCCTCTAAACCATCAAGATGGATATGTGATTGTATTGGAACATTCTATTTGGAAGCTGAGATTGAAGCTCCTGAATTCCTAAGTGCTCACTCCACCCGTGCAATGGGCGGAAAGATGCTCAGTACCAATTGAGCGGATCTGTCTATCTGCAACTTGGTCTACACCTTCCACATTCATGAAATATTATTTTTTTTATTTTAAAAAGGTTTTTATTGGGTTTTGACAATATCCACAGAAGATAAATTCACGTAGTTGTACAAGTAATGCATTCATACATAGTTGGGGGACATATATGTGGTAGGCGGATCGTATGTGACAGTTATGATAATAAGTCCAACGTAGCAGTTCGTACAAGTCTTCTATGATACAAAGCCGTGGGTATTGATTTTATTGGGGTAGGGAGGTAGGGGGGGGGGGGGTGGTAAGGTAGGGGTATGGCCGTCCAGGCCCTCAACGTCAGGCCAGGATGGGCAACTGGGGGTGTAATATAGAACATTGTGACAAACATCATAACCGGGGACCAAATTGGTAGACCACATGAGACATTATCCTCAATACACATAGAAACGGCAATGTATCGGGTGGTAAAAAGACAAGGCAAGAGGGAAAACTACTCCTTCTACAGCTGACAGTACATCAGTGACAATGTGTATGTTTTGGCCCAACCTGCAAGTTGTGTCCACTTCCTACAGTATGTGGCGGTAGCTAAGCCAGGGCTGCCACTCTTTTAGGAATTTCTCGTGGGAGCCTCTATCCCAACTGAGTAACTCTTCCATTCTAGCCAGTTGGTCGCACTTAGAGAGCCATTCCGAAGGAGTGGGGGCTTCCTGAGAGTGCCAGTGTAAGGGTATTAGCAGCTTGGCTGCGGAAATTAAGTGGGTGGGGAGGTGATTTCGCTTCGGGCAGAATGTTGCAGAGGGCAGCCAGAGCAAAATCGTCAGGAGGGTTATCTGAACCTGTTGCCCCATGACTGTTGATATTATTGCCAGAACTTCATCCCAGAAGCTCTTGATGGCTTGACATTCCCACCAGATGTGCCGATAGGTGCCTGCCTCCCGTCCACAACGCCAGCACAAGTCATTCGCCGATAGGCCCACTTTGTAGAGAAAGGAGGGCGTTTTGTACCATCTGGTGTATAGCTTATATGAACTTTCCTGTGTCTTAACACAACAGGAGAATCCATGGGAATGGTTGGCTAGAGTAGTCAGTTCCTGCGGTGTGAAAGAGGTATCTAGTTCCCTCTCCCATCCCAGGATATGTGCCGGCTTGTGAGCGGGAGGGGGTTCCAGCAGAGCATCGTATATTTTGGAGAGTAATTTTTTCGGCAGTGGGTCAGTGGCTATAAGTTTGTCTAACCAATGCAGGGGTCGGAGGGGTAAGAAGCTGTCGGCGAACTTGCGTCCCAGGGCAAGCAAATCCGCAAAGGCAATGCTCTTTGTCATAGGTATTTTGCCTTGTTCTAATATAGCGGTTTCGAGACCGTGGTAGGTCTGAGGGTTGCACATATCTATCGGAGCATGGGAGACAGAGGACCATAATGGGGGCGGAGCGATAGGTTTGTTAAGGGTGTAAGCCGGGATCAGGGCCATGGGCATCTTGGGGAAGGGGGTGGAAGAGGTGGGAAGGCTTTTCAGAATCATTCTCGAGGTCTTCAAAGTGGCATGTATAACCGGATAGTGTGTGAGAGGATATGCCGGTAGTACATCAGGTTTCCATAGACAGATTAAGTGTGATGGTGAGAGAAGTGTGAGTTCCAAATGCGCCCATGGGGGGGCCGTGGGCCTGTGTGTTTTAACTAGGTGGCACCATCTGTTGAGCAAGGTGGACTTGTAATATGTGTGTAGGTCCGGTAGCCCAAAGCCTCCTGCCCCTTTCTTAATGATGAGATGCCTATGTGCTAGTCTGGGAGCCCTGTTTGCCCATATGAAATGTGAGAGTGCCCGCTGAGCTGTTTTAAAGAAGTGTGCCGGTATAGGGATGGGGAGTGTTTGAAAAAGATAGAGAAATTGGGGGAGTATGTAGGTCTTAACATAGTTTTTCCTTCCCGTCCAGGACACAAAGGGCAGATGTAGTTTAGAGAGGTTTAGTTTTATTTTGGATAGTAAGGGGGTGTAATTGGCTGAGAAGAGTTTGGAGGGGTCAGGGGTGATATGTGTGCCCAAGTATTTCAGGGATGATATAGTCCACGTGAAAGGGAAAAGAGTTTTAAGGTGGGAAATAGCTGTAGTTGGGGCAGAAATGTTCATGGCCTCAGATTTGGCAAAATTGATTTTAAAATCTGAGATGTCCCCATAGTCTGTGAAGATTTCCACGAGCTTGGGCATGGATTTCAGTGGATCTGTGATGAAAAGCAACAGATCATCCGCAAAAGCTGCGGTTTTATGTTCAAAATTGCCAATTTTCAGGCCTGTGACCTCGGGGCTTTGTCTGATTTTCTGGATCAGTGCTTCTAAGGTAAGAATGAATAGGGAGGGGGAAAGTGGGCAGCCCTGGCGCGTGCCATTACTAATGTGAAAGGTAGGGGATAGTTTGCCATTGATCCTGATTCGGGCGTGTGGGGTGGTGTAGAGGGAGAAAATGGCGGAGATAAAGGGTGGGGGGAAGCCAAATTTAGTTAGGACTGCCGACATGAAGGCCCAGTTCACTCTGTCAAAAGCCTTCTCGGCATCAGTGCCGAGAAGGACTAGTGACTTGTTATGGGCTTTGGCGTAGGAGATAGCATTGAGTACCCGAACTGTGTTGTGTTTGCCTTCACGGCCAGGTACGAAGCCTACTTGTTCAGGCCCGATAAGTGCTGGTAATAGTTTATTGATCCTATGGGCCAGGACTTTCGCCCACCACTTAAGATCTGCATTTAGCAGAGAGATGGGTCGATAGCTGCCACAGAGGTTAGGCGCTTTGCCCTCCTTGGGCAGGACTGTGATATATGCCTCAAGTGCCTGGTGCGGGAGGCCCTGGCCCATCAGGATAGAGTTGCATAGCTTAGTGAACTGGGGTAATAAAATGCTTTTAAATTTATTATAATAAATAATTGGGAGGCCATCTGGGCCCGGGGCTTTACCAGCTGGGATTGAGGCTAGTATTTCGCCAGCCTCCTTCTCAGTGATTGGCGTCAGCAAGTCCTGGGATTGCGTGGTCGAGAGAGAGGGGAGATGGATAGAGTTAAGAAATGAGTTGATAAGTGCCCTATGGTCCTGTGGGGAGGTTGAGGCGGGACGGAGGTTATATAAGTGGTCATAAAAAGAGCTAAATTCCCTGGCAATGTCCTCTGTAGAAGTGAGATCTCGCCCGTCATCCGTAGTGATTTTTTGGATAAAGGATTTAACCCGTTGGGCTTTAACTAAGGAAGTCATCAATTTGGATCCTCTGTCTCCATGTAGATATGTTTTGAATTTAGAGCGCATGTATGCCTTTGCGGATCGCTCGTTTAGTAAGGCTGCTAGCTGGGTTCTGAGGTCGGCTAACTGGGGCAAAATTGTGGCTACCTTGCTTTTCTTGTGCAGAGTTTCCAACTTAGATATCTCTGAGTATAGGTAGTCTGCTTGTCTCGTTACCTTTTTCTTATGTGCAGTCCCAATAGCTATAAGGTCTCCTCTGATTACGGCTTTATGGGCCTCCCAAACAATCGGCATAGAGATATCAGGTGTGGCGTTCTGCTCAAAATAAAATTGCAATTTAGCCTCTAATTGTGTGGTGTAGGATGGGTTACCCAGTAGCGTGGCATTCAGGGTCCATGACATGTCTCTTTTGGGCAGTGATTTAATGCAGAGCTTACAAGAGACAGGGGCATGGTCGGAGACAGATATGCACCCAATGTCTGTTTTGGCGATCAATTGCGCGTGTTGCTTAGATACTAGGAAATAGTCGAGCCTATGGTATGACGTGTGTGGATGGGAAAAAAAAGTATAGTCCCTAGTGGTGGGATGATGTAGTCGCCATATGTCCACTAGGTGAAGGTCTGAGAGTGTAGCCTTCAATCTGGAAAGGGCTTTGTAGGTATGGGCCTTCGTAGGTTTGGAGGAGTCTAACATAGGTTCTAGGGCGAGGTTGAAGTCCCCACCTACCAGACGGATTCCCTCGGCGAAGGAATTAAAAAATTCCAGTGTTTTACCTATCCAGGTGATTTGGTGTGCATTGGGTGCATATATGTTCGCCAAGGACAGAATTTCTCCCGCTATTTGTATCTTCAGGAAGATATAGCGTCCGTCCGGGTCTGTTACTTCAGAGAGTTTCGTGTAAGTGATATGCTTGCTTATGCCTATACTAACTCCGCACACTGCTTTGGTCGGGTGGACACAGTGATGCCAGCCGGAGTACCAGCTTTTGGCAAGGGCTGGCGTATAGTTCGCTTTGAAGTGAGTTTCTTGGCACATAATCACATCAGTGCGTAATCTGTGAAATTCTGCTAAGATTCCATGAAATATTATTGTATAGATACTCTTCTTGCTCGACGAACTCTGTTCACCAGATCTGTCTTGAATGCAGTGGCGTTAGAGGGCCCTTCCGATGTACTGTATGCCGCGCTCTCCCTCCTGTACGTCACTCTCCCTCCTGGATGCTTTTCTCCCTCTCGTACGTCTCTCTCCCACCTGTACGCCTCTCTCCCTCCTGGATGTTGCTCTCTCCCTCCTGGACGTCGCTTTCCCTCATTCCTCCCAGGATAATGATGCATCTTACACAGTCAATAGATTTACTTATCTTTGGCTATTGATTTTTTGCTTTTAGCTTTAAGTAGCACTATATGAGATTACAGTGTTTCACCTACGGCACGAAATCTGCCGTCTAAGGTGGAGCTAAATATACCACCATATCATCTATCTATCTATCTATCTATCTATCTATCTATCTATCTATCTCCTATCTATCTCCTATCTATCTCCTATCTATCTATCTATCTATCTATCTATCTATCTATCTCCTATCTATCTATCTCCTATCTATCTATCTATCTATCTCCTATCTATCTATCTATCTATCTCCTATCTATCTCCTATCTATCTATCTATCTATCTATCTATCTATCTATCTATCTATCTATCTATCTATCTCCTATCTATCTATCTCCTATCTATCTATCTATCTCCTATCTATCTATCTATCTATCTATCTATCTCCTATCTATCTATCTATCTATCTATCTATCTATCTATCTATCTATCTCCTATCTATCTATCTATCTCCTATCTATCTATCTATCTCCTATCTATCTATCTATCTATCTATCTATCTATCTATCTATCTATCTATCTGTCTATTTGCTGTAGTTAGAATAAACATACAGAGACAGCACTGTATCATTGTCCCCTATACTGTGGGGCATAAAGTAGTATATAGCGGTATTACATGGCGGTATTATACAGAGGTAGTATATGGCGGTAGTATATATATATATATATATATATATATATATATATATATATATATACTAGATGTTTTATGTATATTAGATGTTTTATATATATATATATATATATATATATATATATATATATATTAGATGTTATATATTAGATGTTATATATATATTAGATGTTATATATTAGAGGGTTTATATATATATATATATATATATATATATATATATATATTTAGTTCCCACCTCATCACCTCCCATAACCATACGCGACTGTGTCATCCTGTTCCCGGCAGCTGTAGTGGATGGTGTCTGGGTATAAGGACTGAGCATATACTTCTATGGCGTCCTTAATGTTACAGATATCTTCACACTTGTCTTATAAATAGAGATTGTTAAACCAAAACCAGCAGTTTCTATAAAAGAAGCGATCAGACATAGGATGCGGCTATAAATAACGCAAACAGATGTAAATAACTTCTCACTGACTAAAATGTCAAGTATGATATAGAGAGTGATGTCAGCCGGCGGCGGCGGGGCCCATTATATCAACACAGACCGCAGAAACCCACTGCATAAAACTTCTGTCTGTAACTTAAAGGGTAACACCGCTCCCACAGATCATTCTAACCTGCATAGAGAAGTCTATACTATCTAGGAGGCATAGAAACTCTATGAAAGGGAGTAAGGAGAGGCCGAGCCGCAACACATCTCCATCCTTATATGACTATATACTACATATTACTATATTACTTATTACTATATTACTATACTACAGATAACATACTATATTCCATATTGTTATAATACATATTACTATATTACTTATTACTATACTACATATAACATACTATATTCCATATTGTTATACTACATATTACTATATTACTTATTACTTATTACTATATTACTATACTACATATTACATACTATATTCCATATTGTTATATTACTATATTACTTATTACTATACTACATATAACATACTATATTACTTATTACTATATTACTATACTACATATTACATACTATATTCCATATTGTTATATTACTATACTACTTAATACTATACAAAATATTACATACTATATTACATATTACTATATTCCTTATTACTATTGTACATATTGCTATACTACTTAATACTATATTACATACTATATACTATACTACATATTACATACTATACTACACTACATATAACATACTATACTACATACTATACTACATATTACATACTATATTACATACTATACTACATATAACATACTATACTATACTACATACTATACTACATATTACATACTATATTACATACTATACTACATATAACATACTATACTACATATTACATACTATACTACATACTATACAACATATAACATACTCTATTACATATAACATACTATATTACATACTATATACTATACTACATATAACATACTATACTACATACTATACTACATATTACATACTATACTACACTACATATAACATACTATATTACATACTATACTACATACTATACAACATATAACATACTCTATTACATACTACACTACATATAACATACTATACTACATACTATACTACATATTACATACTATATTACATACTATACTACATATAACATACTATATTACATATAACATACTATATACTATACTACATATAACATACTATATACTATACTACATATAACATACTATATTACATACTATACTACATATAACATACTATATACTATACTACATATAACATACTATATACTATACTACATATAACATACTATATTACATACTATACTACATATAACATACTATATTACATACTATACTACATATAACATACTATATTACATACTATACTACATATAACATACTATATTACATACTATACTACATATAACATACTATACTACATACTATACTACATATAACATACTATACAACATACTATACTACATATAGCATACTATATTACATACTATACTACATATAACATACTATACTACATACTATACTACATATAACATACTATATTACATATTACATACTATATTACATACTATAATACATATAACATACTATACTACATACTATACTACATATAACATACTATACTACATACTATACTACATATAACATACTATACTACATACTATACTACATATAACATACTATACTACATACTATACTACATATAGCATACTATATTACATACTATACTACATATAACATACTATATTACATACTATACTACATATAACATACTATATTACATACTATACTACATATAACATACTATATTACATATTACATACTATATTACATACTATACTACATATAACATACTATATTACATACTATACTGCACTACATATAACATACTATACTACATACTATACAACACATAACATACTATACTACATACTATACTACATACTATACTACATATAACATACTATACTACACATAACATACTATATTACATACTATACTACATATAACATACTATATTACATGCTATACTACATACTATACTACATATAACATACTATATTACATATAACATACTGTATTACATACTATATACTATACTACATATAACATACTATATTACATACTATATACTATACTACATATAACATACTATATTACATACTATATACTATACTACATATAACATACTATATTACATACTATACTGCACTACATATAACATACTATACTACATACTATACAACACATAACATACTATACTACATACTATACTACATATAACATACTATACTACATATAACATACTATATTACATACTATACTACATATAACATACTATATTACATGTTATACTACATACTATATTACATATTACATACTATATTACATACTATACTACATATAACATACTATATTACATACTATACTGCACTACATATAACATACTATACTACATACTATACTACATATAACATACTATACTACATACTATACTACATATAGCATACTATACTACATATAACATACTATATTACATACTATACTACATATAACATACTATATTACATGCTATACTACATACTATACTACATATAACATACTATATTACATATAACATACTGTATTACATACTATATACTATACTACATATAACATACTATATTACATACTATACTACATATAACATACTATATTACATACTATATACTATACTACATATAACATACTATATTACATACTATACTGCACTACATATAACATACTATACTACATACTATACAACACATAACATACTATACTACATATAACATACTATACTACATACTATACTACATATAACATACTATATTACATACTATACTACATATAACATACTATACTACATACTATACTACATATAACATACTATATTACATATAACATACTATATTACATACTATACTACATATAACATACTATATTACATACTATACTACATATAACATACTATATTACATACTATACTACATATAACATACTATATTACATACTATACTACATATAACATACTATATTACATACTATACTACATATAACATACTATATTACATACTATACTACATATAACATACTATACTACATACTATACTACATATAGCATACTGTATTACATACTATACTACATATAACATACTATATTACATACTATACTACATATAACATACTATATTACATACTATACTACATATAACATACTATATTACATATTACATACTATATTACATACTATAATACATATAACATACTATATTACATACTATACTGCACTACATATAACATACTATACTACATACTATACAACACATAACATACTATACTACATACTATACTACATATAACATACTATACTACACATAACATACTATATTACATACTATACTACATATAACATACTATATTACATGCTATACTACATATAACATACTATATTACATATAACATACTATATTACATACTACATACTATACTACATATAACATACTATATTACATACTATACTACATATAACATACTATATTACATACTATATACTATACTACATATAACATACTATATTACATACTATATACTATACTACATATAACATACTATATTACATACTATATCCTATACTACATATAACATACTATATTACATACTATACTACATATAACATACTATATTACATACTATACTACATATAACATACTATACTACATACTATACTACATATAACATACTATATTACATACTATACTACATATAACATACTATATTACATACTATACTACATATAACATACTATATTACATACTATACTACATATAACATACTATATTACATACTATACTACATATAACATACTATATTACATACTATACTACATATAACATACTATATTACATACTATACTACATATAACATACTATATTACATACTATATACTATACTACATATAACATACTATTTTACATACTATACTACATATAACATACTATATTACATACTATACAACACATAACATACTATACTACATATAACATACTATATTACATACTATACTACATATAACATACTATATTACATACTATACTACATATAACATACTATATTACATACTACACTACATATAAACTACTATATTATATACTATACTACATATAACATACTATATTACATACTATACTACATATAACATACTATATTACATACTATACTACATATAACATACTATATTACATACTATACTACATATAACATACTATACTACACATAACATACTATATTACATACTATACTACATATAAAATACTATATTACATGCTATACTACATACTATACTACATATAACATACTATATAACATACTATACTACATATAACATACTATATTACATATAACATACTATATTACATACTATATACTATACTACATATAACATACTATATTACATACTATATACTATACTACATATAACATACTATATTACATACTATATCCTATACTGCATATAACATACTATATTACATACTATACAACATATAACATACTATATTACATACTATACTACATATAACATACTATATTACATACTATACTACATATAACATACTATATTACATATAACATACTATATTACATACTATATACTATACTACATATAACATACTATATTACATACTATACTACATATAAAATAATATATTACATACTATACTGCACTACATATAACATACTATATTACATACTATACTACATATAACATACTATATTACATACTATACTACATATAACATACTATATTACATACTACACTACATATAAACTACTATATTATATACTATACTACATATAACATACTATATTACATACTATACTACATATTACATACTATATTACATACTATACTACATATAACATACTATATTACATACTATATCCTATACTACATATAACATACTATACTACATACTATACTACATATAACATACTATATTACATACTATACTACATATAACATACTATATTACATACTATACTACATATTACATACTATATTACATACTACACTACATATAACATACTATACTACATACTATACTACATATAACATACTATACAACATACTATACTACATATAGCATACTATATTACATACTATACTACATATAACATACTATACTACATACTATACTACATATAACATACTATATTACATATTACATACTATATTACATACTATACTACATATAACATACTATACTATACTACATACTATACTACATATTACATACTATATTACATACTATACTACATATAACATACTATACTACATATTACATACTATACTACATACTATACAACATATAACATACTCTATTACATATAACATACTATATTACATACTATATACTATACTACATATAACATACTATACTACATACTATACTACATATTACATACTATACTACACTACATATAACATACTATATTACATACTATACTACATACTATACAACATATAACATACTCTATTACATACTACACTACATATAACATACTATACTACATACTATACTACATATTACATACTATATTACATACTATACTACATATAACATACTATATTACATATAACATACTATATACTATACTACATATAACATACTATATTACATACTATACTACATATAACATACTATATTACATACTATACTACATATAACATACTATATTACATACTATACTACATACAACATACTATACTACATACTATACACCTACATACTATATACTATACTACATATAACATACTATATACTATACTACATATAACATACTATATACTATACTACATATAACATACTATATACTATACTACATATAACATACTATATACTATACTACATATAACATACTATATTACATACTATACTACATATAACATACTATATTACATACTATACTACATATAACATACTATATTACATACTATACTACATATAACATACTATATTACATACTATACTACATATAACATACTATACTACATACTATACTACATATAACATACTATACAACATACTATACTACATATAGCATACTATATTACATACTATACTACATATAACATACTATACTACATACTATACTACATATAACATACTATATTACATATTACATACTATATTACATACTATAATACATATAACATACTATACTACATATAACATACTATACTACATACTATACTACATATAACATACTATACTACATACTATACTACATATAACATACTATACTACATACTATACTACATATAGCATACTATATTACATACTATACTACATATAACATACTATATTACATACTATACTACATATAACATACTATATTACATACTATACTACATATAACATACTATATTACATATTACATACTATATTACATACTATACTACATATAACATACTATATTACATACTATACTGCACTACATATAACATACTATACTACATACTATACAACACATAACATACTATACTACATACTATACTACATATAACATACTATACTACACATTACATACTATACTACATATAACATACTATATTACATGTTATACTACATACTATATTACATATTACATACTATATTACATACTATACTACATATAACATACTATATTACATACTATACTGCACTACATATAACATACTATACTACATACTATACAACACATAACATACTATACTACATACTATACTACATACTATACTACATATAACATACTATACTACACATAACATACTATATTACATACTATACTACATATAACATACTATATTACATGCTATACTACATACTATACTACATATAACATACTATATTACATATAACATACTGTATTACATACTATATACTATACTACATATAACATACTATATTACATACTATATACTATACTACATATAACATACTATATTACATACTATATACTATACTACATATAACATACTATATTACATACTATACTGCACTACATATAACATACTATACTACATACTATACAACACATAACATACTATACTACATACTATACTACATATAACATACTATACTACACATAACATACTATATTACATACTATACTACATATAACATACTATATTACATGTTATACTACATACTATATTACATATTACATACTATATTACATACTATACTACATATAACATACTATATTACATACTATACTGCACTACATATAACATACTATACTACATACTATACAACACATAACATACTATACTACATACTATACTACATACTATACTACATATAACATACTATACTACACATAACATACTATATTACATACTATACTACATATAACATACTATATTACATGCTATACTACATACTATACTACATATAACATACTATATTACATATAACATACTGTATTACATACTATATACTATACTTCATATAACATACTATATTACATACTATACTACATATAACATACTATATTACATACTATATACTATACTACATATAACATACTATATTACATACTATACTGCACTACATATAACATACTATACTACATACTATACAACACATAACATACTATACTACATATAACATACTATACTACATACTATACTACATATAACATACTATATTACATACTATACTACATATAACATACTATACTACATACTATACTACATATAACATACTATATTACATATAACATACTATATTACATACTATACTACATATAACATACTATATTACATACTATACTGCATATAACATACTATATTACATACTATACTACATATAACATACTATATTACATACTATACTACATATAACATACTATATTACATACTATACTACATATAACATACTATATTACATACTATACTACATATAACATACTATACTACATACTATACTACATATAGCATACTGTATTACATACTATACTACATATAACATACTATATTACATACTATACTACATATAACATACTATATTACATACTATACTACATATAACATACTATATTACATATTACATACTATATTACATACTATAATACATATAACATACTATATTACATACTATACTGCACTACATATAACATACTATACTACATACTATACAACACATAACATACTATACTACATACTATACTACATATAACATACTATACTACACATAACATACTATATTACATACTATACTACATATAACATACTATATTACATGCTATACTACATATAACATACTATATTACATATAACATACTATATTACATACTACATACTATACTACATATAACATACTATATTACATACTATACTACATATAACATACTATATTACATACTATATACTATACTACATATAACATACTATATTACATACTATATACTATACTACATATAACATACTATATTACATACTATATCCTATACTACATATAACATACTATATTACATACTATACTACATATAACATACTATATTACATACTATACTACATATAACATACTATACTACATACTATACTACATATAACATACTATATTACATACTATACTACATATAACATACTATATTACATACTATACTACATATAACATACTATATTACATACTATACTACATATAACATACTATATTACATACTATACTACATATAACATACTATATTACATACTATACTACATATAACATACTATATTACATACTATACTACATATAACATACTATATTACATACTATATACTATACTACATATAACATACTATTTTACATACTATACTACATATAACATACTATACTACATATAACATACTATATTACATACTATATACTATACTACATATAACATACTATATTACATACTATACTACATATAACATACTATATTACATACTATACTACATATAACATACTATATTACATACTATACTACATATAACATACTATATTACATACTATACTACATATAACATACTATATTACATACTATATACTATACTACATATAACATACTATTTTACATACTATACTACATATAACATACTATACTACATACTATACAACACATAACATACTATACTACATATAACATACTATATTACATACTATACTACATATAACATACTATATTACATACTATACTACATATAACATACTATATTACATACTACACTACATATAAACTACTATATTATATACTATACTACATATAACATACTATATTACATACTATACTACATATTACATACTATATTACATACTATGCTACATATAACATACTATATTACATACTATACTGCACTACATATAACATACTATACTACATACTATACTACATATAACATACTATATTACATACTATACTACATATAACATACTATATTACATACTATACTACATATAACATACTATATTACATACTATACTACATATAACATACTATACTACACATAACATACTATATTACATACTATACTACATATAAAATACTATATTACATGCTATACTACATACTATACTACATATAACATACTATATAACATACTATACTACATATAACATACTATATTACATATAACATACTATATTACATACTATATACTATACTACATATAACATACTATATTACATACTATATACTATACTACATATAACATACTATATTACATACTATATCCTATACTGCATATAACATACTATATTACATACTATACAACATATAACATACTATATTACATACTATACTACATATAACATACTATATTACATACTATACTACATATAACATACTATATTACATATAACATACTATATTACATACTATATACTATACTACATATAACATACTATATTACATACTATACTACATATAAAATAATATATTACATACTATACTGCACTACATATAACATACTATATTACATACTATACTACATATAACATACTATATTACATACTATACTACATATAACATACTATATTACATACTACACTACATATAAACTACTATATTATATACTATACTACATATAACATACTATATTACATACTATACTACATATTACATACTATATTACATACTATACTACATATAACATACTATATTACATACTATACTGCACTACATATAACATACTATACTACATACTATACTACATATAACATACTATATTACATACTATACTACATATAACATACTATATTACATACTATACTACATATTACATACTATATTACATACTACACTACATATAACATACTATATTACATACTATATTACATACTATACTACATATAACATACTATACTACATACTATACTACATATAACATACTATATTACATACTATACTACATATAACATACTATATTCCATACTACAGTACATATAACATACTATATTACATACTATATACTATACTACATATAACATACTATATTACATACTATATACTATACTACATATTACATGCTATACTACATATAACATACTATACTACATATTACATACTATATTACATACTACACTACATATAACATACTATATTACATATAACATACTATATTACATACTATATAATATACTACATATACTATACTATATTACATACTATACTACATATAACATACTATACTACATACAACATACTATATTACATACTATATACTATACTACATATAACATACTATATTACATACTACACTACATATAACATACTATATTACATACTATACTACATACTATACTACATATAACATACTATATTACATACAATACTACATATAACATACTATATTACATACTATACAACATACAACATACTATACTACATACTATACTACATATAACATACTATATTACATACTATACTATATATAACATACTATATTACATACTATATACTATACTACATATAACATACTATATTACATACTATACTACATATAACATACTATATTACATACTACAGTACATATAACATACTATATTACATACTATACTACATATAACATACTATATTACATACTATACTACATATAACATACTATATTACATACTATATACTATACTACATATAACATACTATATTACATACTATATACTATACTACATATTACATACTATACTACATATAACATACTATACTACATACTATACTACATATTACATACTATATTACATACTACACTACATATAACATACTATATTACATATACTATACTATATTACATACTATATAATATACTACATATACTATACTATATTACATACTATACTACATATAACATACTATACTACATACAACATACTATATTACATACTATATACTATACTACATATTACATACTATATTACATACTATACTACATATAACACACTATACTACATACTATACTACATATAACCTACTATATTACATACTATATTCTATGCTACATATAACATACTATATTACATACTATATACTATACTACATATAACATACTATATTACATACTATACTACATATAACATATTATACTACATACTATACTACATATAACATACTATATTACATACTATACTACATACAACATACTATATTACATACTATACTACATACTATACTACATATAACATACTATATTACATACTATACTACATATAACATACTATATTACATATAACATACTATATTACATACTATACTACATATAACATACTATATTACATACTATATACTATACTACATATAACATAGTATATTACATACTATACTACATATAACATACTATATTACATACTATATTACATATAACATACTATACTACATATAACATACTATGTTACATACTATACTACATATATAACATACTATATTACATACTACACTACATATAACATACTATATTACATACTATACTACATATAACATATTATACTACATACTATACTACATACAACATACTATACTACATACTATACTACATATAACATACTATATTACATACTACACTACATATAACATACTATATTACATACTACACTACATATAACATACTATATTACTTACTATACTACATATTACATACTATACTACATACTATACTACATATAACATACTATATTACATATAACATACTATATTACATAGTATACTACATATAACATACTATATTACATACTATATACTATACTACATATAACATACTATATTACATACTATACTACATATAACATACAATATTACATACTATATACTATACTACATATAACATACTATATTACATACTATATACTATACTACATATTACATACTATACTACATATAAAATAGTATATTACATACTACACTACATATAACATACTATATTACATACTATACTACATACTACACTACATATAACATACTATATTACATACTACACTACATATAACATACTATATTACATATAACATACTGTATTACATACTATACTACATATAACATACTATATTACATACTATACTACATATAACATATTATACTACATACTATACTACATACAACATACTATATTACATACTACACTACATATAACATACTATATTACATATAACATACTATATTACATACTATACTACATATAACATACTATATTACATATAACATACTATATTACATACTATACTACATATATAACATACTATATTACATACTACACTACATATAACATACTATACTACATACTATACTACATATAACATACTATACTATATTACATACTACACTACATATAACATACTATATTACATACTACACTACATATAACATACTATATTACATACTATACTACATACTACACTACATATAACATACTATATTACATACTATATTACATATAACATACTATATTACATACTATACTACATATAACATACTATATTACATACTATACTACATATAACATACTATACTACATACTATACTACATATAACATACTATACAACATACTATACTACATATAGCATACTATATTACATACTATACTACATATAACATACTATACTACATACTATACTACATATAACATACTATATTACATATTACATACTATATTACATACTATAATACATATAACATACTATACTACATACTATACTACATATAACATACTATACTACATACTATACTACATATAACATACTATACTACATACTATACTACATATAACATACTATACTACATACTATACTACATATAGCATACTATATTACATACTATACTACATATAACATACTATATTACATACTATACTACATATAACATACTATATTACATACTATACTACATATAACATACTATATTACATATTACATACTATATTACATACTATACTACATATAACATACTATATTACATACTATACTGCACTACATATAACATACTATACTACATACTATACAACACATAACATACTATACTACATACTATACTACATACTATACTACATATAACATACTATACTACACATAACATACTATATTACATACTATACTACATATAACATACTATATTACATGCTATACTACATACTATACTACATATAACATACTATATTACATATAACATACTGTATTACATACTATATACTATACTACATATAACATACTATATTACATACTATATACTATACTACATATAACATACTATATTACATACTATATACTATACTACATATAACATACTATATTACATACTATACTGCACTACATATAACATACTATACTACATACTATACAACACATAACATACTATACTACATACTATACTACATATAACATACTATACTACACATAACATACTATATTACATACTATACTACATATAACATACTATATTACATGTTATACTACATACTATATTACATATTACATACTATATTACATACTATACTACATATAACATACTATATTACATACTATACTGCACTACATATAACATACTATACTACATACTATACAACACATAACATACTATACTACATACTATACTACATACTATACTACATATAACATACTATACTACACATAACATACTATATTACATACTATACTACATATAACATACTATATTACATGCTATACTACATACTATACTACATATAACATACTATATTACATATAACATACTGTATTACATACTATATACTATACTACATATAACATACTATATTACATACTATACTACATATAACATACTATATTACATACTATATACTATACTACATATAACATACTATATTACATACTATACTGCACTACATATAACATACTATACTACATACTATACAACACATAACATACTATACTACATATAACATACTATACTACATACTATACTACATATAACATACTATATTACATACTATACTACATATAACATACTATACTACATACTATACTACATATAACATACTATATTACATATAACATACTATATTACATACTATACTACATATAACATACTATATTACATACTATACTACATATAACATACTATATTACATACTATACTACATATAACATACTATATTACATACTATACTACATATAACATACTATATTACATACTATACTACATATAACATACTATATTACATACTATACTACATATAACATACTATACTACATACTATACTACATATAGCATACTGTATTACATACTATACTACATATAACATACTATATTACATACTATACTACATATAACATACTATATTACATACTATACTACATATAACATACTATATTACATATTACATACTATATTACATACTATAATACATATAACATACTATATTACATACTATACTGCACTACATATAACATACTATACTACATACTATACAACACATAACATACTATACTACATACTATACTACATATAACATACTATACTACACATAACATACTATATTACATACTATACTACATATAACATACTATATTACATGCTATACTACATATAACATACTATATTACATATAACATACTATATTACATACTACATACTATACTACATATAACATACTATATTACATACTATACTACATATAACATACTATATTACATACTATATACTATACTACATATAACATACTATATTACATACTATATACTATACTACATATAACATACTATATTACATACTATATACTATACTACATATAACATACTATATTACATACTATACTACATATAACATACTATATTACATACTATACTACATATAACATACTATACTACATACTATACTACATATAACATACTATATTACATACTATACTACATATAACATACTATATTACATACTATACTACATATAACATACTATATTACATACTATACTACATATAACATACTATTTTACATACTATACTACATATAACATACTATATTACATACTATACTACATATAACATACTATATTACATACTATACTACATATAACATACTATATTACATACTATATACTATACTACATATAACATACTATTTTACATACTATACTACATATAACATACTATATTACATACTATACAACACATAACATACTATACTACATATAACATACTATATTACATACTATACTACATATAACATACTATATTACATACTATACTACATATAACATACTATATTACATACTACACTACATATAAACTACTATATTATATACTATACTACATATAACATACTATATTACATACTATACTACATATAACATACTATATTACATACTATACTACATATAACATACTATATTACATACTATACTACATATAACATACTATACTACACATAACATACTATATTACATACTATACTACATATAACATACTATATTACATGCTATACTACATACTATACTACATATAACATACTATATAACATACTATACTACATATAACATACTATATTACATATAACATACTATATTACATACTATATACTATACTACATATAACATACTATATTACATACTATATACTATACTACATATAACATACTATATTACATACTATATCCTATACTACATATAACATACTATATTACATACTATACTACATATAACATACTATATTACATACTATACTACATATAACATACTATATTACATACTATACTACATATAACATACTATATTACATATAACATACTATATTACATACTATATACTATACTACATATAACATACTATATTACATACTATACTACATATAAAATAATATATTACATACTATACTGCACTACATATAACATACTATATTACATACTATACTACATATAACATACTATATTACATACTATACTACATATAACATACTATATTACATACTACACTACATATAAACTACTATATTATATACTATACTACATATAACATACTATATTACATACTATACTACATATTACATACTATATTACATACTATACTACATATAACATACTATATTACATACTATACTACATATAACATACTATATTACATACTACACTACATATAAACTACTATATTATATACTATACTACATATAACATACTATATTACATACTATACTACATATTACATACTATATTACATACTATACTACATATAACATACTATATTACATACTATACTGCACTACATATAACATACTATACTACATACTATACTACATATAACATACTATATTACATACTATACTACATATAACATACTATATTACATACTATACTACATATTACATACTATATTACATACTACACTACATATAACATACTATATTACATACTATATTACATACTATACTACATATAACATACTATACTACATACTATACTACATATAACATACTATATTACATACTATACTACATATAACATACTATATTCCATACTACAGTACATATAACATACTATATTACATACTATATACTATACTACATATAACATACTATATTACATACTATATACTATACTACATATTACATGCTATACTACATATAACATACTATACTACATATTACATACTATATTACATACTACACTACATATAACATACTATATTACATATAACATACTATATTACATACTATATAATATACTACATATACTATACTATATTACATACTATACTACATATAACATACTATACTACATACAACATACTATATTACATACTATATACTATACTACATATAACATACTATATTACATACTACACTACATATAACATACTATATTACATACTATACTACATACTATACTACATATAACATACTATATTACATACAATACTACATATAACATACTATATTACATACTATACAACATACAACATACTATACTACATACTATACTACATATAACATACTATATTACATACTATACTATATATAACATACTATATTACATACTATATACTATACTACATATAACATACTATATTACATACTATACTACATATAACATACTATATTACATACTACAGTACATATAACATACTATATTACATACTATACTACATATAACATACTATATTACATACTATACTACATATAACATACTATATTACATACTATATACTATACTACATATAACATACTATATTACATACTATATACTATACTACATATTACATACTATACTACATATAACATACTATACTACATACTATACTACATATTACATACTATATTACATACTACACTACATATAACATACTATATTACATATACTATACTATATTACATACTATATAATATACTACATATACTATACTATATTACATACTATACTACATATAACATACTATACTACATACAACATACTATATTACATACTATATACTATACTACATATTACATACTATATTACATACTATACTACATATAACACACTATACTACATACTATACTACATATAACCTACTATATTACATACTATATTCTATGCTACATATAACATACTATATTACATACTATATACTATACTACATATAACATACTATATTACATACTATACTACATATAACATATTATACTACATACTATACTACATATAACATACTATATTACATACTATACTACATACAACATACTATATTACATACTATACTACATACTATACTACATATAACATACTATATTACATACTATACTACATATAACATACTATATTACATATAACATACTATATTACATACTATACTACATATAACATACTATATTACATACTATATACTATACTACATATAACATAGTATATTACATACTATACTACATATAACATACTATATTACATACTATATTACATATAACATACTATACTACATATAACATACTATGTTACATACTATACTACATATATAACATACTATATTACATACTACACTACATATAACATACTATATTACATACTATACTACATATAACATATTATACTACATACTATACTACATACAACATACTATACTACATACTATACTACATATAACATACTATATTACATACTACACTACATATAACATACTATATTACATACTACACTACATATAACATACTATATTACTTACTATACTACATATTACATACTATACTACATACTATACTACATATAACATACTATATTACATATAACATACTATATTACATAGTATACTACATATAACATACTATATTACATACTATATACTATACTACATATAACATACTATATTACATACTATACTACATATAACATACAATATTACATACTATATACTATACTACATATAACATACTATATTACATACTATATACTATACTACATATTACATACTATACTACATATAAAATAGTATATTACATACTACACTACATATAACATACTATATTACATACTATACTACATACTACACTACATATAACATACTATATTACATACTACACTACATATAACATACTATATTACATATAACATACTGTATTACATACTATACTACATATAACATACTATATTACATACTATACTACATATAACATATTATACTACATACTATACTACATACAACATACTATATTACATACTACACTACATATAACATACTATATTACATATAACATACTATATTACATACTATACTACATATAACATACTATATTACATATAACATACTATATTACATACTATACTACATATATAACATACTATATTACATACTACACTACATATAACATACTATACTACATACTATACTACATATAACATACTATACTATATTACATACTACACTACATATAACATACTATATTACATACTACACTACATATAACATACTATATTACATACTATACTACATACTACACTACATATAACATACTATATTACATACTATATTACATATAACATACTATATTACATACTATACTACATATAACATACTATATTACATACTATACTACATACTATACTACATATAACATACTATATTACATACTACACTACATATAACATACTATATTACATACTATATTACATATAACATACTATATTACATACTACACTACATATAACATACTATATTACATACTACACTACATATAACATACTATACTACATACTATACTACATACTATACTACATACTATACTACATATAACATACTATATTACATACTATACTACATATAACATACTATATTACATACTATACTACATACTATACTACATATAACATACTATATTACATACTACACTACATATAACATACTATATTACATACTATACTACATACTATACTGCATATTACATACTATACTACATATAACATACTATATTACATACTATACTACATATAACATACTATATTACATACTATACTACATATAACATATTATACTACATACTATACTACATACAACATACTATATTACATACTACACTACATATAACATACTATATTACATATAACATACTATATTACATACTATACTACATATAACATACTATATTACATATAACATACTATATTACATACTATACTACATATATAACATACTATATTACATACTACACTACATATAACATACTATACTACATACTATACTACATATAACATACTATACTATATTACATACTACACTACATATAACATACTATATTACATACTACACTACATATAACATACTATATTACATACTATACTACATACTACACTACATATAACATACTATATTACATACTACACTACATATAACATACTATATTACATACTATATTACATATAACATACTATATTACATACTATACTACATATAACATACTATATTACATACTATACTACATACTATACTACATATAACATACTATATTACATACTACACTACATATAACATACTATATTACATACTATATTACATATAACATACTATATTACATACTACACTACATATAACATACTATATTACATACTACACTACATATAACATACTATACTACATACTATACTACATATAACATACTATATTACATACTATACTACATACTATACTACATATAACATACTATATTACATACTACACTACATATAACATACTATATTACATGCTATACTACATACTATATTACATACTATACTACATACTACACTACATATAACATACTATATTACATACTACACTACATATAACATACTATATTACATACTATATTACATATAACATACTATATTACATACTATACTACATATAACATACTATATTACATACTATACTACATACTATACTACATATAACATACTATATTACATACTACACTACATATAACATACTATATTACATACTATATTACATATAACATACTATATTACATACTATACTACATATAACATACTATATTACATACTATATTACATATAACATACTATACTACATATAACATACTATATTACATACTATACTACATATATAACATACTATATTACATACTACACTACATATAACATACTATATTACATACTACACTACATATAACATACTATACTACATACTATACTACATATAACATACTATATTACATACTATACTACATACTATACTACATATAACATACTATATTACATGCTATACTACATACTATATTACATACTATACTACATACTATACTACATATAACATACTATATTACATACTACACTACATATAACATACTATATTACATACTACACTACATATAACATACTATATTACATACTATACTACATACTATACTACATATAACATACTATATTACATACTACACTACATATAACATACTATATTACATACTATACTACATACTATACTACATATAACATACTATATTACATACTATATTACATATAACATACTATACTACATATAACATACTATATTACATACTATACTACATATATAACATACTATATTACATACTACACTACATATAACATACTATATTACATACTACACTACATATAACATACTATACTACATACTATACTACATATAACATACTATATTACATACTATACTACATACTATACTACATATAACATACTATATTACATACTACACTACATATAACATACTATATTACATGCTATACTACATACTATATTACATACTATACTACATACTATACTACATATAACATACTATATTACATACTACACTACATATAACATACTATATTACATACTATACTACATACTATACTACATATAACATACTATATTACATACTATACTACATACTACACTACATATAACATACTATATTACATGCTATACTACATACTATATTACATACTATACTACATACTATACAACATATAACATACTATATTACATACTATACTACATATAACATACTATACTACATACTATACTACATATAACATACTATACTACATACTATACTACATATAACATACTATACTACATACTATACTACATATAACATACTATATTACATACTATACTACATATAACATACTATATTACATATAACATACTATATTACATACTATATACTATACTACATATAACATACTATATTACATACTATATACTATACTACATATAACATACTATATTACATACTATACTACATACTATACTACATATAACATACTATATTACATACTATGGGGGACATTTATGAAGGTCCCGTCCAAGGTGTACGCCAGGATGAAGGCGCAGATGCCCCCCTTCTCCCTGGCGTACGCCTACCGTATACCCCGCTTGCCCGATGGGCGGGCAGGGGGAGCGCAGTAAGGCGGGGAAGGGGGCGTGGCCTCCTCCTGAGCCTCATTTATCAAGATTTACGCTTGCTTACTGAAGTCAGCCAGGAAAAAGGGGGCCTAATTTAAGCCCGCGTAAGAGCAGACTGGTTTTCATAAATCCACCCCAATATTACATAGTACTACACTGCTCAAAATAATAATGAATGAATGTGTATTGGGTCCTAGAGGGAGCTAATTACCAACTCGGGCCCCGTGACAAGTGCCGCAGCAGTACCGCACCATCCCAGCTCTGCGTATAACACCTTGAAGCCCCTGGGTCACCTCAGTCCTGTGCACATTGGGGTAGGGGTGGCAGCAGTCACTGCTGCACCTGAGCCCATAACTTACGGGATCACAGAGGCCTCTACTCACCTTGTTAAGTTTCACTGCTTATGTGTGTGTGAACGGCAGCCAGAAATTACTGCCAGATGAGGGGGCAAGCCAAGTTTGAGGGGGCAAGCCAAGTTTGAGGGGGCAAACCACGACCTATGAGCCTTTAGCTACGCCCTTGCCTGCACAGTTGGGGGCGACTACTTAGGATGGATATAACGCCATGCAGCGTGTCCCTTACCCCATACCTGCTCTGATGCTTTGACCATCTCCCTTCTTTTCAGCCTGCTTGTTCTCTGACAGCTTCTCTTTGAGCTGGCCTCCTGAAGGACTGGGCTCCCTCTTGTGGCAGGCATGTGTCGGGGTAGCTATGCGGTGTTGTGGCTGCTAGGTGGATGTTGGGTCACTTGGGTAGTTGTCACCGTGGCCAGGAGTGGTGTAGGAACCCACCCACGGACAAACGGACACTGCACTTGACAGAGAGGATAGCCCAAATGTAGGCACAGGTACAACAAAAAGAGGACAGAGTCCAGCATTTAATCAGATGAACAGTTGACTTGATATCTTCAGTTCAATACAATACAGTGGTAGTATAACTTTAAGAGCAGGTGCAGGTCACAGGTAGTTAGAGGTAGTTGTACAGAGAAGAGAGTGGGGATGCGTCTTTGGGGCCTTGTCCAGGTAGTGGTGTACTCTGCCAGGATGGTGTTTAATAGAAATACTCACGTTCAGATAGAGTACTATCTGATGACCTTCTGCCCTAACCAGTTCACTGAGTGCCAGATGGGTAGTATGAGCTCTAGGTGTGGTGCCCCACTGTGGGTGTTGCTATCCTTTACACCCCTCGTAAAAGTCTGTACTTGTTTGTGGTCTTGTCACAGCTATAGTGTTACCAGAGATGACCACTAGATGTCTCTGTATTGTATAAATTAGGTCTAGAAGCTGCACGGCTGCAGTATCCTAAAGGGTTATTGTTTGTGTAAGTCCCAGATCCAGTAGGATTTCTCCTTTCTTCTCTGCTATCCTCTCTTTTCTATCCCGTTCCTCTATTACACTCTTTCCACCCAACCACAGCACATCTTACACGCTGGTTAGGAAGTTAGCCCCTTGGGTGAAGGAGGAGTCTTAGCTGGGCTTTGGTGGAGAAAGGACGCAACTCAGATAGCTCTCCACAGTGGTTTTACCTGGGCCCTGGCCCTCTGTCAGGTTTCCTCTACAGAAGACTCTACAAGTCAGTCTTAGTCAGTGCCCCACATGGGTAGGACGCAGAACAGAGCCCTCTGACAAACCTTTTTCTTAAACGTTAGGAAATCCTAATCATTGCGCTCATCCCAGGTAACAGGGTCTGGGGCCTGTGTCACCTTTTAGTACGGTTCAGCCAACGCTAGTGAGCGTAAGGTGGTGTGAAGACTCTAGAAAGGTCAAAACACAGGCACAGGTTGTGTCTTCTTCTTCTGCTACAAGTGTTCTTCTCTACACTTAAACATCCTGACAGAGCACATTAATACTTGGGTTGAGACTCTCACGGCACCCTCTTCTCTACTACGCTACATCAGTACAACTTCATCAACTCTACTACATCCTACTCAGCACTTATCCCACAGATCTGGTGGTTCTATGTTAGTGTATTTATTGGAACTGTATCAGTACCTGAAGATTCGTTGTATCACCTGCTGCACCTTTACAAGTAGTAACCAAGTCTGTGATTACTCACTACCTCCTGCCCAGCATATACACCGCAACCTTGGGACATTTCCCCTTTCTGTGGGTGGCGGGTCCTACTATCCGGGAGGATCATTACATTGCTCTAGCCATCCGCGGCATAATCCCAAGGGACCCGGCAGCAACCCGACAGGACGCTGACCTGCCGGCCTTACACCTTACACCTTAAAAGCGGACGTGCCATCACACCTGTGTGCCCACCAGGCACTGGCATCTCGTTACAAAACCCTTAAGGTCCGGCTGTATCTCGGCCATCCACCATAGTAGTGGTGTCACACTTCCATCTAGCAAGTGACCGACCGTCCCACCGCTACAACATCATCCGGGGCGTCCACCTTTACAAATGGATGTAGCAGACTTTCTGAGACTTCCCAGAAGAGCCGTGCACAGACAGTAGGATACGTCAGATTTCCGCTATTTGTCCTACTGGGGTCAATACCTAGCTCTGGTTACTGCCCTTAAACTAGTAAAGATGGGGTTCGAGGCGTGGACAAGGTTTCCTCCCTAAGGTTTACCACTGCATAATGGAGACAACAACGTAGAAGAAAGTGCGCTACTGCCCTTGCTTGAGTGTCTCAGCCCTCCCCACCTCTACTGACAAATAAGAGAAACAGATTGCTGAACTCAGGGAGACCAGCCAAACGACAACACCGCCAGCTGCTAGTGAAAGTGCTCAATGCAGTGAAGTCCTAGGTGCATTGCCCCCTGGGAAACATGAATATGCAAAAGAGGAGTCCGTGGAGCCTCATTGAAGAGTCTCAAACACAGGACTAGCCAGATATCCCTCCGGGAAGGACCCAGCCAAGGGGCAGCTCCTGTTAGGAAACCACCAAATCCACCATATTAAGTGGCCCTATAAGTCAATGTAATGACAGAACATGTGACAAACAACAGTTAACCCATCGCTCCTTCAGCTGTCCTTTATACATAACTACAATAGGAAGAAAAGTGACACCTAGTGGGGAAAATACGTAAGAACATCTCCTTCATCCCCTTTGTGCGATTTGTCAGTCAGCAGCCACGTCTAAGCTCCCTGGCTATCCGCCACTTCCTAGTGATCTTCTAGCTATTTAGATCTCTGTCTATTCCCAGTTCTTCAGTCTGAACTACGTCCTAACGTTGCATCCTGCACTTCTTCCACAGAGGAGGAGTACCTAGTTCCGGAGTTCAGCACTCCTCCAGTTATTCTGTCGGTGGTCGCTGAGGTCCTTCTCTGAGGCCACCTGAGAGTTTCCCGAAGTCGATCCTGCCTCGCATTGGGTGATGGTGAGAGCCGGGAGCTCCTTAGTCTTTGCTCCTCAGGGAAGGAACGCCGGCACTCCTCAGTGATCCAGGGGATCCACCTCCTCCTGCTTGGACCATCCATTACAATGGGTACTTCATGTAGGTAGTGATAGGGGAGCAGGTGAGAGTAGGACTGCACTTTCTTGTCCCTGACATCACAGTGGTTTACCTTTTCCCTATCTCTTTGGATTATGGCAGATCCTGATGGAATAACATCTCAGCCCGGATACTCCGACCTCCATAGAACAGAACACGAGGAACGTTCCTTCCTGCAGATACACTGTGTTTGATGTTGTCATTTGACTCTTTGAACGTGTCACCTCTCTCACTATGAGACGCGCTTGTCAGATTAAAGTGCGCGCCCTGATCCCACCGCTGCTGTGTTCTCAATTATTTTATTTCATGACATGCGCTCCGCGTCCAGGAACAAACACAAACATCTGAAGGGAAGGAGCCCTCTTTATACTAGAAATGTCTATATTTTCCTAGAAATTACATGAAAGACGAAAACTCCGATTCAGCTACTAAAGAATTCTCCGATTCCCATCTCAGCAGCCGGCGCTCCCTTCATCTCAACAAACTGCTGATGAAAACACAAAACTAGACACGTTGGTGACCTCAAAAATTAAAGGAAAGGTATCACCCAGACTTTTTTGCCTGATCAGAGACAGATACTGAAACATCTTCTTTTTTCTGATCTGTTTCAATTTTATGCTGATTTAAATTAATTTTGTAAGTTATCGTTGGGCTCCTGCTCTGTTAACAGCATTTAGATAGATGCTTTACTGTAGGAACATGGACATAAGAACAAAAGACTGGAGGGGACCCTATTGACTTCTAGTGGAGTTTTCTAGGCATGCTCTGTGACCTGTGCAGAGATCAATGTGCTTGGAATGGCAGGGGGATTTGGTGCATCACTTATCATGAATGGTCTCATCCTATCTTGTGTTTGCACGGTTCATAAATTGATCTTAGGGTTACTAGTGTCTTTGGAACTGTCCTGGGATCTTATGGATCTTGGTTCTTAGGCTGGGGTCTTGGGTGCTGAAATATGGGGTTGTCAAAGTCTTGACATGTAAAGCATGTCTAATGATTTTTGTTTTTAATCTTTAAGGACTGAAAAGTGGAAGGTGCTCAAACTTGAGGTCTGATCGGTTATGAGTAGAGATGAGCATTTGTCCCGAATTGAGTTTCAGGCAGATTTGCTCAAACATGTGGCCTATTAGGTCCAGGATTTAGATAATGTTGCTGCTGAGGTCTGATGCGTCTTTGGCACAGAGGTCTAGAGCTGTTGAGCTTGGAGGGCTTGGAAGCTAAGGCCTCAGGTCTGGTAAGTCTGGAAGCTTAGGCCTTGGTCTGGTAATTCTTGGAAGCTGAGGCCTCGGGTCTGGTAAGTCTTGGAAGCTGAGGCCTCAGTCTGGTAATTCTTGGAAGCTGAGACCTTGGTCTGGTAATTCTTGGAAGCTGAGGCCTCAGTCTGGTAAGTCTTGGAAGCTGAGGCCTCAGCCTGGTAAGTCTTGGAAGCTGAGGCCTCAGCCTAGTAAGTCTTGGAAGCTGAGGCCTCAGCCTGGTAAGTCTTGGAAGCTGAGGCCTCAGCCTGGTAAGTCTTGGAAGCTGAGGCCTCAGCCTGGTAAGTCTTGGAAGCTGAGGCCTCAGCCTGGTAAGTCTTGGAAGCTGAGGCCTCAGCCTGGTAAGTCTTGGAATCTGAGGCCTCAGCCTGGTAAGTCTTGGAAGCTGAGGCCTCAGCCTGGTAAGTCTTGGAAGCTGAGGCCTAGGGTCTGGTAATTCTTGGAAGCTGAGGCCTCGGGTCTGGTAATTCTTGGAAGCTGAGGCCTCGGGTCTGGTAATTCTTGGAAGCTGAGGCCTCGGGTCTGGTAAGTTTTGGAAGCTGAGACCTAGGGTCTGGTAATTCTTGGAAGCTGAGGCCTCGGGTCTGGTAAGTCTTGGAAGCTGAGGCCTCGGGTCTGGTAAGTTTTGGAAGCTGAGACCTTGGGTCTGGTAAGTCTTGGAAGCTGAGACCTTGGGTCTGGTAAGTCTTGGAAGCTGAGGACTCGGGTCTGGTAAGTTTTGGAAGCTGAGACCTTGGGTCTGGTAAGTCTTGGAAGCTGAGACCTTGGGTCTGGTAAGTCTTGGAAGCTGAGGCCTCAGCCTAGTAAGTCTTGGAAGCTGAGGCCTCAGCCTGGTAAGTCTTGGAAGCTGAGGCCTCAGCCTGGTAAGTCTTGGAAGCTGAGGCCTCAGCCTGGTAAGTCTTGGAAGCTGAGGCCTCAGTCTGGTAAGTCTTGGAATCTGAGGCCTCAGCCTGGTAAGTCTTGGAAGCTGAGGCCTCAGCCTGGTAAGTCTTGGAAGCTGAGGCCTAGGGTCTGGTAATTCTTGGAAGCTGAGGCCTCGGGTCTGGTAATTCTTGGAAGCTGAGGCCTCGGGTCTGGTAATTCTTGGAAGCTGAGGCCTCGGGTCTGGTAAGTTTTGGAAGCTGAGACCTAGGGTCTGGTAATTCTTGGAAGCTGAGGCCTCGGGTCTGGTAAGTCTTGGAAGCTGAGGACTCGGGTCTGGTAAGTTTTGGAAGCTGAGACCTTGGGTCTGGTAAGTCTTGGAAGCTGAGACCTTGGGTCTGGTAAGTCTTGGAAGCTGAGGCCTTGGGTCTGGTATGTCTTGGAATCTGAGGCCTAAGGTTTGGTAAGTCTTGGTTGCTAATGTCTGAAGTTTGATGAGTCTATGAGGGACATTTATCATGTGGTGCATTGGGCATTTTCTGTCGCAGAGGGCCCACTTGCAAATAAATTTATTCGCAAACGCTTGATTTGTGAATAATTTATTTACAAGTGGGTTCTCTGCGCCACTTGCACCAGAGGGGAGGGGGCATTATGGGTGTGTGGCAGCATGCAGAGGGGACGTGGCCTCTGCATGCGCTGCATTTATCATTTTATCGGCTGACCTGGTGTAAGTTTCACTTTGTTCGCACAGACAGTGCACCTCTCCATAAATCCGGAGAGATCCAGTGCTGCGGGGACATTTGTAAGTCTGGCCTAAAAAACACTGACTTAATAAATGTCCCCCCATGAGTTAATTAGTGAGTTAAATCCAATTAGAAAACCCCAAAAATGCATTAGTAAATGTAATAGGCAATGCATACACCATGCATGCTTACCTCCAATGGCTGCACATTGTGTAACCTGAGCTATCAGTACAGAGTGGCATGGAAAGGAGCAGAGACTCCAATCAAAAACAAAAGTCCCTGCTCCCATATGACCCAGTATGTACGTGTCTGAAAATCATCCTCCCAAAATTAAGATTTAGATTAATCTTATTTATTTATTTTTAATTTGGAGCAAATACATTTTTTCTTTAGAATGTGTTCATCTCTAGTTCTGAGTGTTCAGATCTAGGGGCCAATGAATGAGGGTTCTGTGGTATGATGAGTCTTTGGTGCAGATGCTGGGATTTAATGAGTTTAGGGTACAGAAATCCGGGGTTTGATGCGGTACTGTGTGTAGATGTCTGGCGTTTAATAACTCCTGGATCTGGTTTCTGGGGTTTGATTGGTCCTGGATCTGGATGTCTGGGGTTTGATGAGTCCTGGATCTTGATTTCTGGGGTTTGATGAGTCCTGGATCTTGATTTCTGGGGTTTGATGGGTCCTGGATGTGGTTTCTGGGTTTTGATGGGTCCTGGATGTGGTTTCTGGGTTTTGATGACCCCTGGATCTGGTTTCTGGGGTTTGATGACTCCTGGATCTGGTTTCTGGGGTTTGATGAGTCCTGGATGGGGTTTCTGGGGTTTGATGAGTCTTGTGTGGGGATATCTAGGGTTTGATGGGTCCTGAATGTGGTTTCTGGGGATTGATGGGTCTTGGATCTGGATGTCTGGGGTTTGATGACTCCTGGATCCGGTTTCTGGGGTTTGATGAGTCCTGGATGTTGTTTCTGGGGTTTGATGAGTCCTGGATGTGGTTTCTGAGGTTTGATGGGTCCTGTGCGTTGATGTCTGTAGTTTGATGAGTCCTGGATCTGAAACTCTGGGGTTTCATGGGTCCTGGATGTGGATGTTTGGGGGTTGATGGGTCCTGGATGTTGATTTCTGGGGTTTCATGACTCCTAGATGTGGATATCTGGGGTTTGATGAATCCTGTGCGTTGATGTCTGGAGGTTCATGAGTCTTGGATCTGGATATCTGGGGTTTGATGGGTCCTGGATGTGGATGTTTGGGGTTTGATGACTCCTGGATCTGGATATCTGGGATTTGATGACTCCGGGATCTAGATATCTGGGGTTTGATGAGTCCTGGATCTGGATTTATGGGGTTTGATGGGTCCTGGATGTGGATATCTGGGGTTTGATGGGTCCTGGATCTGGATATCTGGGGTTTGATGGGTCCTGGATCTGGATATCTGGGGTTTGATGGGTCCTGGATGTGGATATCTGGGGTTTGATGGGTCCTGGATCTGGATATCTGGGGTTTGATGGGTCCTGGATCTGGATATCTGGGGTTTGATGGGTTTTGGATCTGGGTATTTGGGGTTTGATGGGTCCTGGATCTGGATTTCTTGGGGTTTGATGGGTCCTGGATGTGGATATCTGGGGTTTGATGGGTCCTGAATGTGGATATCTGGGGTTTGATGGGTCCTGGATGTGGATATCTGGGGTTTGATGGGTCCTGGATGTGGATATCTGGGGTTTGATGGGTCTTGGATCTGGATGTCTGGGGTTTGATGACTCCTGGATCCGGTTTCTGGGGTTTGATGAGTCCTGGATGTTGTTTCTGGGGTTTGATAAGTCCTGGATGTGGACGTCTGGGGTTTTATGTGTCCTGGGTGTGGTTTCTGAGGTTTGATGGGTCCTGTGCGTTGATGTCTGTAGTTTGATGAGTCCTGGATCTGAAACTCTGGGGTTTCATGGGTCCTGGATGTGGATGTTTGGGGGTTGATGGGTCCTGGATGTTGATTTCTGGGGTTTCATGACTCCTAGATGTGGATATCTGGGGTTTGATGAATCCTGTGCGTTGATGTCTGGAGGTTCATGAGTCTTGGATCTGGATATCTGGGGTTTGATGGGTCCTGGATGTGGATGTTTGGGGTTTGATGACTCCTGGATCTGGATATCTGGGATTTGATGACTCCGGGATCTAGATATCTGGGGTTTGATGAGTCCTGGATCTGGATTTATGGGGTTTGATGGGTCCTGGATGTGGATATCTGGGGTTTGATGGGTCCTGGATCTGGATATCTGGGGTTTGATGGGTCCTGGATCTGGATATCTGGGGTTTGATGGGTCCTGGATGTGGATATCTGGGGTTTGATGGGTCCTGGATCTGGATATCTGGGGTTTGATGGGTCCTGGATCTGGATATCTGGGGTTTGATGGGTTTTGGATCTGGGTATTTGGGGTTTGATGGGTCCTGGATCTGGATTTCTTGGGGTTTGATGGGTCCTGGATGTGGATATCTGGGGTTTGATGGGTCCTGAATGTGGATATCTGGGGTTTGATGGGTCCTGGATGTGGATATCTGGGGTTTGATGGGTCCTGGATGTGGATATCTGGGGTTTGATGGGTCCTGGATGTGGATATCTGGGGTTTGATGGGTCCTGGATGTGGATATCTGGGGTTTGATGGGTCCTGGATGTGGATATCTGGGGTTTGATGGGTCCTGGATCTGGATATCTGGGGTTTGATGGGTCCTGGATCTGGATATCTGGGGTTTGATGGGTCCTGGATGTGGATATCTGGGGTTTGATGGGTCCTGGATGTGGATATCTGGGGTTTGATGGGTCCTGGATGTGGATATCTGGGGTTTGATGGGTCCTGGATGTGGATATCTGGGGTTTGATGGGTCCTGGATCTGGATATCTGGGGTTTGATGGGTCCTGGATCTGGATATCTGGGGTTTGATGGGTCCTGGATCTGGATATCTGGGGTTTGATGGGTCCTGGATGTGGATATCTGGGGTTTGATGGGTCCTGGATGTGGATATCTGGGGTTTGATGGGTCCTGGATGTGGATATCTGGGGTTTGATGGGTCCTGGATGTGGATATCTGGGGTTTGATGGGTCCTGGATGTGGATATCTGGGGTTTGATGGGTCCTGGATGTGGATATCGGGGGTTTGATGGGTTCTGGATCTGGATATCTGGGGTTTGATGGGTCCTGGATGTGGATATCTGGGGTTTGATGGGTCCTGGATGTGGATATCTGGGGTTTGATGGGTTCTGGATCTGGATATTTGGGGTTTGAAGACTCCTGGATCTGGATATCTAGGGGTTTGATGGGTCCTGGATGTGGATATCTGGGGTTTGATGACTCCTGGATCTGGATATCTAGGGGTTTGATGGATCCTGGATCGGGATATCTGGGGTTTGATGGGTCCTGGATGTGGATATCGGGGGTTTGATGGGTCCTGGATCTGGATATCTGGGGTTAGATGGGTCCTGGATCTGGATATCTGGGGTTTGATGGGTCCTGGATCTGGATATCTGGGGTTTGATGGGTCCTGGATCTGGATATCTGGGGTTTGATGGGTCCTGGATCTGGATTTCTTGGGTTTGATGGGTCCTGGATCTGGATTTCTTGGGTTTGATGGTTCCTGGATCTGGATATCTGGGGTTTGATGAGCCTTGGGCACTGAGAATAGTTTCACTAGTCTAACAATGGTTTTGTTAACATCTGTGCATTTAACAAATTGCGGTGGCCCCTCTTGCCTTTCTGCAGTCATCGTGCTCGTCTTCTATTATATTCAGGTTACTGCATAGTTCAGGATCTAGAACATTTCCTTGATTAAAAAAAAGGCAATATTTATGGAGATGGTTATTGATCTGAATGGGACATGATTTGTTCTTTCCCCTAATTAGTGCTATATATACCTCCACCAGATCTAATTGGTCTTAACCTTTTCCACCACGTCCTCTTTTGGTCACATCCTCTCCATTTGTGTATTATATTTATTGGCAGATGAGACTGTAAGGACCTGTTAGTGCCGGCTATAAATCCGCCTTAATGGGGCCTGATCGGCATTGGACTATCGGATGGTCGGGATTATGGTGCAGTCATTCTCACAAAATCGCAGCAGAATTAGACTGCTCTTCTATTTATCTTTGTTCCTGTGATTTAGGTGACACCTGGTATTGGCTCTGATGAAACCGCGCCATTGGCCCCAGAGCTTCCTAGAACTCTGCGCGACAATTCGGAGTATATAGGTAATTTGTAGCCCGGGCGCTGGGAACGTAATGCATAGGGTGTCAAGATGTGAGAGGCTGGGAAGAGGGGGGGCAGCGTGACTACATGCCGCTCTAGCTCCTCCCCAATGTCTATTTATCTGGTGCAGGTGGTGCCTGCTAGAGAGTGTCGGGCGCTGTGTCAGAGAGCTGTGCCCAGCCGCAAGGGACAGGAGACAGATTGTAATTGTCATAGAGAAATAGGTTGCCTTGAAGTCAATGCAAGCGATGGCCGTTGCTCACACAGTGTATTGAACAATGGCCGTTGTTCTCGACAGTTGTGGGAATAATTGACATTAATTATTTCTGGCCGTTGTGCATTGATTTCAATGCAATTTTCAGTGCAACAACGGACATTGGTTTTGAGTGCCAAACATTGGCTGTTGTTCATACCTTATGTGAAAGAGCATAGTTTTTGTTGGAGTACCCCTTTAAGATTTGGATAATTATGCACAGAACATTTTCCCTTACAAGTAACATGTAAGATTCTGCCCTGAGAGGTGATGAGCAGCCATTGGTTTGTACAGGACAAATGGCTCCCGTTCCCTCCAATGGTTGTGTGCTGTAAATAACACAGGATAGGTTATTACCCCTGATCTGTGCGTGATCCATCGCAATAAAACAACAATAAGAAGGGATGAGATTCCGGCATAATCATAAATAATCCTGCGTCTCCCCGCCAGCTGCAGGCGTCCTGTCACACCGACGACTAGTCACAAACCAGCATCTCCCCATCTCAGTTCTGACAAAAAGTTATAATTATAACTCTCGGGCCCCTAATAACGCGATATCCATGAAACGTCTTCAGCCTCAGTACAGTCACCGCTTGACTTCACTCCTGGCCTCTGGCTTTTTCAGCAACATTTAAGTTAAACGCTGCAATACCAGACACGGCCTGGGCAAAAATGGGGCGCCATTTCTTAGAAAAACAAACAAACATTTTTCATACACCCTTATAGTATCCCTTATTGAGCACCCACAATCTATCCTTCCAGGCAGATGAAGTACTTCCAGTACTTATTAGCTGCTGAAAGTGGTTATTTTCTCCAGTCTGACACAGTGCTCTCTGCTGCCACCTCTGTCCATGTCAGTAACTGTCCAGATCAGGAGAGGTTTTCTATGGGGATTTGCTGCTGCTCTGAACAGTTGCTGACATGGACAGAGGTGGCAGCAGAGAGCACTGTGTCAGACTGGGGAGAATACACAACTTCCTGCAGGACATACAGCAGTTGATAAGTACTGGAAGACTGGAGTTTTTTAAGTAGAAGTAATTTACAAATCTAGATAACTTTCTGCCACCAATTGATTTGAAAGAAAGAGATTTTCGCCAGAGTGCCCCTTAAAGGTGACAACTCAGACTCTGAAGCATAAAGGGGATTATTCACACTGTACTTTCATCATGTGAATAGAACTTACATTCAGTGACACCAGGAGCCCCTCCCCCATCCAGCTACTATGTCAGACAGTACAGTGTGAGGCTGTCCGGGGCTGTCACTACCTGCGGTGGAGATGTTCCCGTCTCTGTAACGTTCTATCCAGGGAAATGCAGCATGTGTTGGTTGTGCGGCTGCTGAGAGAGAACTCCGTGCTCCAGCTGTCGACGCGGTCAATTTTTTTGGTGAACAACCCCTTTAAGCCACACAGGATGGCATGAAGATGATGACAACACTGTTATGATTTCATAATTATTATTGTTATTATTATTATTATATGTTCATCTTTGTAATTTTTTGTTCCACTTATATAGCTTACTTTTCCCCAGGGACCTTGTTACAGATAATACAGGATTTTACAGACGAAGATGTGTAGTGTTTGTCAGGTGTCACAGTGCAGTTAGCTGCTGTGCCCTACTCCAGCCACTAGGTGTCTCCCTCCCCCTTGTGTACAGCTGCAGTTTAGAAGGAAGGTTTAGCCTGACACACACTCACTCACTCAGCACTTCCTTCCTGAGCAGTTTGGTTGAGAGTTAACTGAGTAGAGAGCAGACCTAGTTCCAGTGTGACCGACAACAACAGTTATGCACTGCTAGATCAGATTTCAGGGTAACTGCGGATAAAGGAGCACCCCCTTGTCTACGCCCTGGATTCTTTTGTCAGGACAGTCACCCCCTAAAGAAGGAGAGGAAAGAAAGATCTACTTATCCCCAGTAGAGCACAGTGCAAGATAGCCACTCTTTACTTTGCTCGACTAAGTCGGAAGGAAACCACTGCTTAGCTGCACCCAGAGACAGAGGCCTGGGACTTGTACTACGCCCAGAGACAGAGGCCCGGGACTCGTACTACACCCAGAGACAGAGGCCGGGGACTCGTGCTACACCCAGAGACGGAGGCCCGGGACTCGTACTACACCCAGAGACAGAGGCCGGGGTCTCGTACTACGCCCAGAGACAGAGGCCCGGGAGTCGTACTACACCCAGAGACAGAGGCCGGGGTCTCGTACTACGCCCAGAGACAGAGGCCCGGGACTCGTACTACACCCAGAAACAGAGACCCGGGACTCGTACTACCCCCAGAAACAGGTGCCCGGGACTCGTACTACGCCCAGAGACAGAGGCCTGGGACTCGTACTACGCCCAGAGACAGAGGCCCCGGGACTCGTACTACACCGAGAGACAGAGGCCCCCGGACTCATACTATGCCCAGAAACAGAGGCCCGGGACTCGTACTACCCCCAGAGACAGAGGCCTGGGACTCATACTACCCCCAGAAACAGAGGCCCAGGACTCGTACTACACCGAGAGACAGAGGCCCCAGCACTCATACTATGCCCAGAGACAGAGGCCCGGGACTCGTACTACGCCCAGAGACAGAGGCCCCGGGACTCGTACTACACCGAGAGACAGAGGCCCCGGGACTCGTACTACGCCCAGAGACAGAGGCCCGGGACTCGTACTACGCCCAGAGACAGAGGCCCCGGGTCTCATACTATGCCCAGAGACAGAGGCCCGGGACTCGTACTACCCCCAGAGACAGAGGCCCGGGACTCGTACTACCTATCCGGACAGAAACCCGACACTGAGAGGCAGAAGGCAGTCAGATAAGATAACTAGGACTTATCTATATAATTCACACACTTTACCTACATCCCGGCAGAGTACTTACTAATTAGGCAAGGGCTCCTATCTCCTGTCACAGCTTCTTCTTTATTCTACCTCTAGCTACCACCATTATTACTGATCCTGCACTACGTACCTGAGCACTGTTACCTGTTGCACTGAAGAGAAGTTCCAGTAAAGTTGAGTATTGTTAAAGTAGGATTCTGCCGTCACACCTGCAGCCACACTCTGCACCTCACATCTGTTCTATTTGTAAGGTCTGGGTGTGGGTGTTACCGCTCCTGGCCACCATGAAAAGTAGTCCCCCAAAACACCAGAGGCCACCGGCTGGTTGAAGACGGCACGGCAGATGTATAATAAGAACGAGGTCCGATAAACTCACCCGAGGTCAGACAAAACAGACTGTTAGGACGGGATTATTTTGTCGGTTCATTACTGCTTTCTGGTAGCAGCACTTACCGCCATGCTTCACATTATTTTACATCTCGACTCTTCATACTGAAACGTTCTAATAATCCTGAGCGGATCGATCGGTAAATTCCTCTTATACATCACTGCAGACTCTTAGTGGTTGAGCGAGTTCGCTCCAGCTTTTACCTTCCAAACCCTGGGTCACCTCAGGAACGGACACAATGGGAAAAAAAGGAGTCTATTCTGGGACCCCAACTGATCTCTGGGGCCACGGAGGGCGCAACACTACAGAACGGACAAGAACTTCTAGAAAATTCTTGTTGGATATCTCTATGTGTATTTCATGATATAGCAAAGAGCTCTACTCTTATAGCATAAGAGCCTTTGCAAGGAGCAGGGACACCTATCTGTCAAAGTGCCCCATCTTATCTACTAACAGTGAGGTGGTGGTGCTTACAGCATCCCTGGCTTACTCTATGCTGTTTGTTTAGGGTTCTGAATAATGGAACAATGTTGTGGATGCATTTGATCACTAAACAGCTCTATGCAAATGTGTGTAGACCGGTTTAAGGGGTCCCAAGGCACTGACATGGTGAGGCTCCGAGATGCTGCACCAATGAGATAGCCAGCCTGCAGGTACTACTATTTCACATGGTGCTATATGTGTATAGCTGGCTGCACAGCTGGTCACTCATGTACTTTATCCGGATCTCACTCGGGTTACTCAGTTGGAATCTATGCGGAAAACCAGCAGCAAAGGTTAAACCCCCCTGCAGCGCCACCACAGGGCAAATGAAGCATTACACAATTCTTACTGAAATCAGGACCTGGATGTAGGACCCTGCCCTTCTGTATTGTATTGTATAAAGTGCAAAACTATGTTCACTCACAGTAAAATAATACCAAAATACGGCCGTAAATTGAAGGAAACACATGTCAGTTTTTTCAATGTAATAATTGTTCTCCATTGAAGTCTATGGGGAATTGGCATGTTCTCACCAAAATAAGGCCGTATTTTGCAGAATGTGGTCGTATTTTACTACAATATGATGGCCATCTAAAAAGATGATTGAAATACAGCAAAAAAAAAAAAAAAAAAAGACCGAAATATAGCAAGAAAAGGCTGAAATACAGCAAAAAAAAAACAAAATACAGCAAAAAGAAAAAAGACTGAAATACAGAAAAAAGACTGAAATTGAGCAAAAAAAGACCAAAATACAAAAAAAAAAAAAAGACAAATTCAGCAAAAAAAAAAAAAATCAGCAAAGACCAAAATACAGAAAAAAAAAGCCTAAATGTCCTTTTTTTCTCTTGTTTACACACGGTTTTATTTTGACCGCTGTAATTTTTTTTTAACTCTTTCTAACATATTAAATAAATAAAAAAGACTTGCTTCTCCCAATTGTAATAGGAAATCTTCTTTAGTGTCAGATGGAGCAGAGCTGAGTTTGTCATTTTGCTGACAGGAGGGACTGACGCACTGAGCTCTGCTGCATCTGCAGAATATATTAATGTGGTAGCAGTATGAACCTTGGGGGTTTGTTTCGTGTCCGTTGGCGGCTCCGATAGCGGAGGGCTGACCGCTCATACACTCTGATCTAATTACTGAGCGATTACTTAATGCTCCTGGAGCACAGTGCCCCCATGGGGATCCTTCATTAGCCGGACCTGCAGATAGCCATCATCCACATCCATCATCCATATCAGCCCTCTTGTCTTCGCTGATTCCCCCAACAACAACAACAACAACGCGTTTCGCTGCTTCTGTTTTTTTTTTCCCCTTCAGATCTCTGTAAAAGCGAAGCCGTCAGCGGCGAGGCCTCCTAAGAAGGAGCACAATGTCTTCCTAACCTCTTATTGACTTTGGCTTCTAAAATCAATTTCCTTTATTAGCTGATGAATCTCTTCAAAGACTTTCTGTACCGAATGGAGATAAATTATTTAAGCAGTAAATTGTTTCACTGTAACTGTTTTACACGATGGAGATTTAATAGGAGGCGGCACAAAGGGAAAGGTTTGGGAGCAAGGTCACCCGGTGCCGAGTAATTGGGCATTAGCTCAGGAACGTCCCGGTGACGGCCGGAGGACTGGAGCCCTCGGAGAGGAAGCCCCAAGACTTATTTATCAAGGAGCCAAATGAATGTTTGACTTCTCGCTCTCCGACAGCTTTAATTTTAAGATGAATTGCGGCAATGCTCCTTGTAGGACGCGCAATAACCAAAAATACCCTGAATGGAGAAAAAATGAGATTCGCCAATAATAAATGCTAGGACTCCGCTAAATGATGGACTTCAGACCTCTGCCGCCTTTCAGAACTTTGTCCAAAAACTTCTGAGTAAATATTAATGGACAACTCCGGGCAGCATGATTTATTTGTAAAAGTGCCGGGGAGAGGAAGGCTGGAGGAAATAACATGCACTCACCTCCCCGGCTCCTAGACTAATGTTGTGTACCATTGCACCAGTCCCCTGGGTCCCCAGCTGTTTCCTGGTGGTTGGAGAGGAGACCTGGGTCATGACGTGTCAGTCAGTGGCCGAGGCGGGACGCCATTATCTACTGGGGCCTTCCCACACAGACAAGCCTAACTAATATATAGGAGCACAGAGGGGCCTAACTACTCTATAAGGGCACAGAGGGGCTTAACTACTAAATGGTAGCACAGAGGGGCTTAACTACTATATAAGAGCACAAAGGGACTTAACTACTACATGGTAGCACAGGGGGTGTGTGTCTTACTACTATGTAGGAGCACAGAAGGGCCTAACTACTACATGGTAGCATGGAGGGGGTCTAACTACTATATTGGAGCACAAAAAAGCCTTGCTATTCAATGGGAATATAGAGGGGGCCTAACTGCAATGTGGGTGCAAAGAGGGGCCTAACTACTATATGTGAGCACAGAGGGGCCTAACTACTATATGGGAGAAAAGAGGGACCTAAATACTGTATGTGAGCACAGAGGGGCCTAACTACTATATGGGAGAAAAGAGGGACCTAACTACTATATGTGAGCACAGAGAGGCCTAACTACTATATGGGAGCACAGAGGGGCCTAACTACTATATAGGAGCACAGTTATCACATGATTGTGTATATATATATCTCTGTCGGTTGGTACATCCCCTTCTACATTTGCATATTCATCCCATTCATCTATCTGTAGCCAGTAGGAGGGGACGTACCAGCCTGCTGATAGTTTCCCTTAAACACTGCTGCATGTCCATTACAGGAATATAACTACTATAATGTTTCTCTATGTGCAGATTATCCATTGATTACTATAATACCGCCTCCAAATACAACAATATAACTGAGAACTCTTCCTTCTATACTTGAGGATATAACACTTAGATAACCATGTAAATGAGTCAGAGTTCTTCCATATCTTGTATATTTTCGCTGCTGCTGCTTTTGAGACGACTTCTCCCCGTTTTTTCCTCTCGGCTTCTTGCGGACGACAATGTAAATGAATAATTCTGCATATGGAATATTTGTTTCTCTGTTACACTTCCCAAATTCTGTCGGCGTGTTTGCTAGTCCGGGCACATCCAGCGCGTATGCTGAAATCTGCTGGTCGGGGCACATTGCTATAATAGGATTGCTTGCTTGCTTAGCACTTACAGGAGAGTTCAAGGCAGACACAAAATGACTAATAAACCAGTAGGAGACGAAGCCCAGAACTGAAGACTAAACAAATGACACAAATGGAAAATGAGACTGTGAAATTTATGAAAGATTGTAACTTCTATTCTTTTATATAAAAAGTACATTGTAAGAATATAGTCACTCTGTACGAGAGATGAACGTATGCTTAAAGGGAATCTGTCACTAGGTTTATTCCACCTTAAATGAGGGCGGCATAAACTAGTGACAGAAATGCTGAACAGATCGGTGTATTACTGACATCATTCTGCTCAGCCGTTCTCCTAATATGCAGGAGAATAGGATTCTTGCCATACCCCGCCCTTCAGCTGCTGATTGACAGGTGACTGCCTATACCCAGCATGGATAGATAACTGCCAATCAGCGGCTGGTGGGCAGAGTTTTCTGGTGCTTATGAATATCCAGGACTACTGAGCACACACACATAATGGAGAGGACTACTTATTGTCCATGTTATTCAGGAGGAGATTTTTGGATCAGCTGCATAGAACAGTGTAAGTGATCCATCATTCTAGTTTATCCTGCCCAGAGATAGGAGGCCATAATCCTGCTGACAGAGCCTATTTGACTAGTTAGCCATGATTTAAAGGTTTGAAACACGTTGGTTCCGGAACTGTCCAGAGCAGGAGAGGTTTTCTATGGGGATTTAGTGCAGCTCTGGACAGTTCCTGACATGGACAGAGGTGCCAGCAGAGAGCACTGTGTCAGACTGGAGAGAATACACCACTTCCTGCAGGACATACAGCAGCTGATAAGTATGGGAAGACTGGAAATTTTTATATATAAGTAAATTATAAATCTGAATACCTTTCTGACACCAGTTTTTTTTTCTCTCTGGAGTTCCCCTTTAAGCTGGTACTTGTCACCTGTAGCTCTCTGGCTGTTGTATATCACCGTTCACCATTCTCTTACACTACAGAGCGGTATGAAGGTCTTCAGTAGCTGTAATAATTACTCCCATTGGCCGCCAGGACGTGCTACCACTTCCTCTTCCATCACTGTTCATGTAAACCCACCGACCTCCAGCTCCCGTCCCTGAGCTGTAAACGTTCTAATCACCGTTCACATGGATCCCATTATTTCCAGAAAGATTTCCCTGCACCTGATGTAACAGAGAATGGTTTACGCTCCCGCAGCCGGTGAGAAGCAAATTAATGGATCTCATTTCCTTATATCGGTGGAAATTGTATTTCTCAGTAAATTTACCTCTCGGTAAAAATTCGAGCTTTACGGCAAATTGGATATTTTAAGATTAATGGAATATTTTCAGGGAAATAATGTATTGATTTCAAATATTATAACGTGATTCTAAAACGGGCAACAAAGGATGTGATTGAGGAGGGCAGAGATTTCTTTTTTTTTTGGCAACAGCGCCACCATTTTACAGGGGCCGGTATTACAGCTTGGTCCCATTTACGTGGTTCGAGCTGGGTTTCAGTACCTAACATGGCCTATATAAAGAGTTCCACTGTTTTTCCAGATCTCATCCACCCACATTAGTCATCGGGGTCTGGGACATTGCGTTCCGCTGCTCCTCAGATTATTATGATGAATATGCATAAGTAGGAGGGGACGCACGGGTCAACCGGCAGGTGGGACAGAGCCGAGGAGCCCCCAGTGAAACAATTAGGACTGATTAGTATATTTGCTTTAGATTTAGTTACTCAGATTAATTACTGGTGCCAGGATCTGCAGCTCTGCCGGATCAGGTATCCATCAGAAGGTTCATATGTACGAACCTGCTCTAAAGTGGTAGACCCCTAAAGCTGATGACCTACAGTAGAGACCAACCAGCCAAAAGGGATTCCAACAATCCACCTGCTCTACCTACTGAAGACCTGAAGGACAATCAACATGAAATCTTTGAGGGGTGGGCTCTATTGTGAGATCATCAGGTGGTGGACTCCATTGCTTGGCAACCTGGAGACCTACGATCTTACTTTGGATGGTGTTCTACCACCCACCTGACATCTGTACATGTTGCAATGTATCTACTGACAACCTGAAGACTAATATGAAATCTTTGTGTGGTGGGCTCCACTGTGAGGCCATCAGGTCATGGACTCCTGCACTTGCCAACCTAAAAACCAACAAGCCTGAAGTCTTACATTGGGTGGTGCTCTACCCCCTGAAGCCCAACAATTGTAAATGTCTTCAGGTGCTGCACTCCATCTACTAAAGACTTGAAGACCAATGAACTTAAAATCTTTGTATGGTGGGCTTTACTGTGAGAAGTCTGAAGTCTTGAGATGAGGTGTAGGCCTCTACTAAGAATGATGAAGTCTTCATCTGCTTCACTCCACCTACTGAACACCCCAACACCTAAAATCCAGTGAAGTTGACATCTGAAAAGTCTACAGCTGAAATGACCTTATTCTAAGTAAATCGGCCGTTCCCTGCTGCACGGCTGACACACATTCCTGGTGGTTACCGGTCACGTATATAGGACATATATTACAGTGTTGCTTCCCTATGAATGGGCCCAGCTGGAATTCCGGTTCCGGATGAATACTTCCTTTGTTGTATATGTGACGGCTCTAATGTTGCTCATTTCTGAATTGATTTATTGACGTCTCTAGCGGTAGGCTTCCCCTGGCTCAGCCACTTATTTTGGCCTCACAGGGTACCAACTCCTCAGGGAGCTCTGTTGATATCTCCATTCAGAGTCTGTGTCGTATTATTCCTTTAGTCGATGTACAATCCTGTTTGGCTCAGTTGGAATATCTATTGATTTGCAGCCGATCTTCCCAGTTGGATCCTCCTGATGCCTCTTGTGTTCCCGCTGGCCCTCCGGATGCTTCTCATGTTCCTGTCGGCCGCATTGATCGATCTTATCATTAAACTATCAATAAGTCAGGTTGGGACATTTTAGATTGGAAATCATTGCGATCACATTTAATGTAACATAAATTAGACCTCGTATTTTTGTAATGTATTTTGCTGAACCTGGATGATGTTCCCCTTTACAAGCCCTGAGCATCATGTAGGTTCTGTGTTTGGTAGAATCCAGGACAATGATCGGTGGGGGGCGCGTTTTAGGGTATATTCACACTGTGTTTGGTGTTTGTTCTAGAAAGGCTTTTGGCTGCTGTTGAGCGGAAATGCTGAACTGTTTGGGTTCGGCACCCAACTCCGCAGCTAAACGCTCAGCATTTGGCTGAAGCGTTCCCTCTCGGTACGTGTCACTCTTATACGTCAGCTTATCTTTTCTTCCAGTTGTATAGAAAAGCATCGGCTTCTCTACCCAGAAACTCCTGCAGTTCTTGTTGTCTGTTTACACGGAAGCCTATGGGCAGCATATGCCGCGGTACGGTTTATATCATGACATATGTTGGAACCTTCTGGCGGAGAAATCTCCCAATATAAACCACTGACGGGAAGCTCCGGTACTGTGTGAATATGTTGATGCCACTATCCATGAATGTTTTTTGTTACAGATTAGCAAGAATTGAAGCTTGACACAAAGATAAGTTTGTGCCCCCTCCCCCCCTTATACATTTGCTTTGTTAGCAGAATTGTGTTACAGTTACCTTGGAAACAGCTTTGCCTATATTTACCTTTTTGATCTAAAGTGTAACATTGTAACGTTTGGGTCGATCAAACAACTGGATAATAAAATGTTGTTGCTATTAAAGTAAATGAGACAATCCAACTCCCCGAAAAGCATCGCAACTTGGTATTGTACCTTATGATGAGGATAAAGGGCAGGGGGGAAAGATTGGAGAAGTGAGGATTTCAGTAAAAAATTTATTCAGAAAATATTATTAGATACAGAGATAATAAGAATAATGATAATTATAATTACTCATCATCGATTAGTTGTACGACCTTCTCCTTCCATCTTGCTGTTTACTTACTGTACATTTTTTTGGAGACTAAAAAGAATCAGATGAAAAAAAAACAAAAAAGACTCCACAAATAATAAGGAAGAAGGAGATAGGGCCATTTCATTCATAGCAGTGGAGGGGTTACTGACAGCATCCCTGGTGGTCTAGTTGTTATGGATGCACCTCAGGAGTGCTGTCATACCGTCTGCTCCAAATTACAAGTTATACGTTTATAGTGCGCACTGAGAATCAGACACCCTGACACACGGATGGTTAAGGTGGATCTCCTTTATTAAAAGATGGCGGCCAGTTTATATACCCTGGGAGCATGTGTTCTTCTACTAAGGCCTGTGTCAGTACTTTATTGGCTAAGGTATGATAAGGAGTTAGTTACATAGCACTAGTGTTTACTAAGGTAAGCTTTAAGAAATATAACATCTCTGCTTGTTTAGAAGGTCAGCGCCATATTGTAAAGGCTTCACTAAATATACAAAATATCACATCCTTACCAGCCCCCCCCCCTTTGAAGCCATTAAGATGACCTTTATTACTAGGTCAACCCATCACTAGCAGATACCACTAGCTACCTCTTAAGGGGCTTATACAAATGAAAGTCAAATTCTAGTCTATTCCTGTCTAATATGGAAGGTATGGGGGTGGCCTAGGTTTGTTCATTGGTTTTAGGCTTTTGGATTCTTCTTAATCGTCTGAGGGGGTAAATTCGGCATACATAGTCGGAGTTGCTTCTTTAACATCTGGGATGGTTTTAACAGCTGGATGTTCCTCAAAGATGTGTTGCTCTTCCTCCGGGAAAAAATATCTAGAAGCATCAAGTTAGGTTTAATCACTGATTTGAGAAGTTTGTGAAAAATGGGTCTAATTCATGTTAGTTCAGTGGATTTGTGGTTGGTGAAGGATAGATATCAATGGATATGGTCAATAGTGTGTATTCTGAGCTGAGAAAACATTATGACTGCTACTCTTGTGGTCACAGGTTGAAGCGAATATTCAATTTGAAGGGGTATTCTGGAAAAGGTTTTGCTTCTAGGAGAGGTTTTCTATGGGGATTTGCCCACTCACCAATCCACAGGATCCATTGGGGCATAACTATCTGGTTGGTGGTGGTCTGATTGCTGGGACAATAGATCCCTTACCCACAGGGTACCACTGGTTACTCGTTCCCTTTATCTGTGTCTCCCAGTCTTGTCCAGTCCTAGATCTTCTTGTATCTGACGCTGATTGTTTGTTTTCAAAATTCCAATTAATTTATTAAAATTCCAAATATATTAAAATCTGGAGACGTGCTGAGTCTGCAGCCGTGCCGATGCACCTCCTCCTCCCGTGTTGTTTTTGTTGTGTAGCCCGGAGCGGCTGTCACCATAATCTGATATTTATTCTGTACATTAGTAGGTAGCGGGGAGCCAACTTACATAATTCTCTGCCCGGAGGTGTGACGCTGGCTCCGGCACTGAGACATCACTGAGAGAGAGAGAAGACGGGATCCCGAGTCCGGACGCTGAACGCCATAACACCACGGACCAGTGAGGAGCCGTATAGAGAGCCGCGCTCCACGGACAAAGATACAAAGATCAGGAGGGGTTGGGCGCTGAATACAAAAGAGGACGATACATAAAATATACCAGCTGCAAGATATTGTTTCATCTTTACTTCATGGAGCAAAAAGTTTTCTGTTACTTGGAGATTTGGAAATTTCTTCAAAATAATCAACAGATCTGAATGTTGTTACTATAAACATGATTGTGGGGGTATACAGGGGTATGTGGGGATAGAGGGATGGATATGGATGGAAACCTCTCCTGCTCTGGACAGTTCCTGACATGGACAGAGGTGGCAGCAGAGAGCACTGTGTCAGACTGGAGAGAATACACCACTTCCTGCAGGACATACATCAGCTGATAAGTACTGGAAGACTGGAGATTTTTATATAGAAGTAAATTACAAATCTGTATAACTTTCTGACAGCACTTAATTTGAAAACTATTCTTTCATAATCAGGATTTGGGTTTAACCATTTATGAACGCCCTCAGGTTGATGCTCACAATACCACAGTATTGTTCACCAGTCTTAAATAAAGCCCTGTTCCCATTTACCTTTCTGGGCACTCCTCTTAGTAAGTACTGGCAGGACCTGTCGCAGGGCTTGTGCAGAAATCTACAATATTCTCCGGAAAAGGTGTAGATTAGTGGTGAGCGAATAGTACGCTATTGATGCTATTCGATTACGTTCGAATATTTAAACGATAACGCAGTAAAAATTTGATTTGACCTTTTTTCCAGCCAATAAACATGCAGGAGGAGGGACAGGCACTAGGAACATGCAGGACTTTTATAGAAACGCTGTGGTTGGCTTGCTAAACCAGAGCTAGAGAGGGACAGACTGTATAGCAGGGACAGGCTGTATACCAGGGAGAGGAAGCTTTTAGGTAACGTTAGATCGAAAGGGACCAGTAAAAGCCCTTGTTAGGGCTAAAAGTATAAAAAACTGAGATTTAGAAGCTGCTGTGAGACAGGCTGTGTGTTCAGACATCTACTGATAGTGTATACGGCTGTATACTGTGACTGCCGGATAATACCTGTTATCTTGCTACTACAAGTGCTACTTGCAAGTGCATACCACTAGACCGAAACGTGCGATTCTACTTTACGTTCGTAATTTGTTCGTGAATCTCCGGCGTACACAAACGAATCTCCGGCGTACACAAACACAAACTGATCACAAACATTTTTTTGTTTTGTTTGTGTTTGGGATCCAAACCGAAAATTGGGATGTTGGCTCCTCACTAGTGTTAGATACAGCCAGGCATGCTTCCCCTGCTGTCCTATATGTACCCAGGCACGCTTCCCCTGCTGTCCTATATGTACCCAGGCATACTTCCCCTGCTGTCCTATATACACCCAGGCATGCTTCCCCTGCTGTCCTATATGTACCCAGGCATGCTCCCCCTGCTGTCCTATATGTACCCAGGCATGCTTCCCCTGCTGTCCTATATGTACCCAGGCATGCTTCCCCTGCTGTCCTATATACACCCAGGCATGCTTCCCCTGCTGTCCTATATGTACCCAGGCATGCTTCCCCTGCTGTCCTATATGTACCCAGGCATGCTTCCCCTGCTGTCCTATATGTACCCAGGCATGCTTCCCCTGCTGTCCTATATGTACCCAGGCATGCTTCCCCCCCTGTCCTATATACACCCAGGCATGCTTCCCCTGCTGTCCTATATGTACCCAGGCATGCTTCCCCTGCTGTCCTATATGTACCCAGGCACGCTTCCCCTGCTGTCCTATATGTACCCAGGCATGCTTCCCCTGCTGTCCTATATGTACCCAGGCATGCTTCCCCTGCTGTCCTATATGTACCCAGGCATGCTTCCCCTGCTGTCCCATATGTACCCAGGCACGCTTCCCCTGCTGTCCTATATACACCCAGGCATGCTTCCCCTGCTGTCCTATATGTACCCAGGCATGCTTCCCCTGCTGTCCTATATGTACCCAGGCATGCTTCCCCTGCTGTCCTATATACACCCAGGCATGCTTCCCCTGCTGTCCTATATACACCCAGGCATGCTTTCCCTGCTGTCCTATATATACCCAGGCATGCTTCCCCTGCTGTCCTATATGTACCCAGGCATGCTTCCCCTGCTGTCCTATATACACCCAGGCATGCTTCCCCTGCTGTCCTATATGTACCCAGACATGCTTCCCCTGCTGTCCTATATACACCCAGGCACGCTTCCCCTGCTGTCCTATATGTACCCAGGCATGCTTCCCCTGCTGTCCTATATGTACCCAGGCACGCTTCCCCTGCTGTCCCATATGTACCCAGGCATGCTTCCCCTGCTGTCCTATATACACCCAGGCGTGCTTCCCCCGCTGTCCTATATGTACCCAGGCACGCTTCCCCTGCTGTCCCATATGTACCCAGGCATGCTTCCCCTGCTGTCCTATATGTACCCAGGCATGCTTCCCCCGCTGTCCTATATGTACCCAGGCATGCTTCCCCTGCTGTCCTATATACACCCGGGCATGCTTCCCCTGCTGTCCTATATGTACCCAGGCACGCTTTCCCTGCTGTCCTATATGTACCCAGGCATGCTTCCCCTGCTGTCCTATATGTACCCAGGCATGCCTCCCCTGCTGTCCTATATGTACCCAGGCATGCTTCCCCTGCTGTCCTATATACACCCAGGTATGCTTCCCCTGCTGTCCTATATGTACCCAGGCATGCTTCCCCTGCTGTCCTATATGTACCCAGGCATGCTTCCCCTGCTGTCCTATATACACCCAGGCATGCTTCCCCTGCTGTCCTATATGTACCCAGGCATGCTTCCCCTGCTGTCCTATATGTACCCAGGCATGCTTCCCCTGCTGTCCTATATGTACCCAGGCATGCTTCCCCTGCTGTCCTGTATGTACCCAGGCGTGCTTCCCCTGCTGTCCTATATGTACCCAGGCACGCTTCCCCTGCTGTCCTATATGTACCCAGGCATGCTTCCCCTGCTTTCCTATATGTACCCAGGCATGCTTCCCCTGCTGTCCTATATGTACCCAGGCATGCTTCCCCTGCTGTCCCATATGTACCCAGGCATGCTTCCCCTGCTGTCCCATATACACCCAGGCATGCTTCCCCTGCTGTCCCATATACACCCAGGCATGCTTCCCCTGCTGTCCTGTATGTACCCAGGCGTGCTTCCCCTGCTGTCCTATATGTACCCAGGCGTGCTTCCCCTGCTGTCCTATATACACCCAGGCATGCTTCCCCTGCTGTCCTATATGTATCCAGGCATGCTTCCCCTGCTGTCCTATATGTACCCAGACATGCTTCCCCTGCTGTCCCATATGTACCCAGGCATGCTTCTCCTGCTGTCCTATATACACCCAGGCATGCTTCCCCTGCTGTCCTATATACACCCAGGCATGCTTCCCCTGCTGTCCTATATGTATCCAGGCATGCTTCCCCTGCTGTCCTATATGTACCCAGGCATGCTTCCCCTGCTGTCCTATATGTATCCAGGCATGTTTCCCCTGCTGTCCTATATGTACCCAGGCATGCTTCCCCTGCTGTCCTATATGTACCCAGGCATGCTTCCCCTGCTGTCCTATATGTACCCAGGCATGCTTCCCCTGCTGTCCTATATATACCCAGGCATGCTTCCCCTGCTGTCCTATATGTACCCAGGCATGCTTCCCCTGCTGTCCTATATGTACCCAGGCATACTTCCCCTGCTGCCCTATATACACCCAGGCATGCTTCCCCTGCTGTCCTATATGTACCCAGGCATGCTTCCCCTGCTGTCCTATATGTACCCAGGCATGCTTCCCCTGCTGTCCTATATACACCCAGGCATGCTTCCCCTGCTGTCCTATATGTACCCAGGCATGCTTCCCCTGCTGTCCTATATGTACCCAGGCATGCTTCTCCTGCTGTCCTATATGTACCCAGGCATGCTTCCCCTGCTGTCCTATATGTACCTAGGCATGCTTCCCCTGCTGTCCTATATACACCCAGGCATGCTTCCCCTGCTGTCCTATATGTACCCAGGCATGCTTCCCCTGCTGTCCTATATGTATCCAGGCATGCTTCCCCTGCTGTCCTATATACACCCAGGCATGCTTCCCCTGCTGTCCTATATGTACCCAGGCATGCTTCCCCTGCTGTCCTATATGTATCCAGGCATGCTTCCCCTGCTGTCCTATATACACCCAGGCATGCTTCCCCTGCTGTCCTATATACACCCAGGCATGCTTCCCCTGCTGTCCTATATACACCCAGGCATACTTCCCCCGCTGTCCTATATGTACCCAGGCATGCTTCCCCTGCTGTCCTATATGTACCCAGGCATGCTTCCCCTGCTGTCCTATATGTACCCAGGCATGCTTCCCCTGCTGTCCTATATGTACCCAGGCACGCTTCCCCTGCTGTCCTATATGTACCCAGGCATGCTTCCCCTGCTGTCCTATATGTACCCAGGCACGCTTCCCCTGCTGTCCCATATGTACCCAGGCATGCTTCCCCTGCTGTCCCATATGTACCCAGGCATGCTTCTCCTGCTGTCCTATATACACCCAGGCATGCTTCCCCTGCTGTCCTATATGTACCCAGGCATGCTTCTCCTGCTGTTCTATATGTACCCAGGCATGCCTCCCCTGCTGTCCTATATGTACCCAGGCATGCTTCCCCTGCTGTCCTATATACACCCAGGCATGCTTCCCCTGCTGTCCTATATGTACCCAGGCATGCTTCCCCTGCTGTCCTATATGTACCCAGGCATGCTTCCCCTGCTGTCCTATATGTACCCGGGCATGCTTCCCCCGCTGTCCTATATGTACCCAGGCATGCTTCCCCTGCTGTCCTATATGTACCCAGGCATGCTTCCCCTGCTGTCCTATATGTACCCAGGCATGCTTCCCCTGCTGTCCTATATACACCCAGGCATGCTTCCCCTGCTGTCCTATATACACCCAGGCATGCTTCTCCTGCTGTCCTATATGTACCCAGGCATGCTTCCCCTGCTGTCCTATATGTACCCAGGCATGCTTCCCCTGCTGTCCTATATGTACCCAGGCATGCTTCCCCTGCTGTCCTATATGTACCCAGGCATGCTTCCCCTGCTGTCCTATATGTACCCAGGCATGCTTCCCCTGCTGTCCTATATACACCCGGGCATGCTTCCCCTGCTGTCCTATATGTACCCAGGCACGCTTTCCCTGCTGTCCTATATGTACCCAGGCATGCTTCCCCTGCTGTCCTATATGTACCCAGGCATGCTTCCCCTGCTGTCCTATATGTACCCAGGCACGCTTCCCCTGCTGTCCCATATACACCCAGGCATGCTTCCCCTGCTGTCCTATATGTACCCAGGCATGCTTCCCCTGCTGTCCTATATACACCCAGGCATGCTTCCCCTGCTGTCCTATATGTACCCAGGCATGCTTCCCCTGCTGTCCTATATGTACCCAGGCATGCTTCTCCTGCTGTCCTATATACACCCAGGCATGCTTCCCCTGCTGTCCTATATGTACCCAGGCATGCTTCCCCTGCTGTCCTATATGTACCCAGGCATGCTTCCCCTGCTGTCCTATATACACCCAGGCATGCTTCCCCTGCTGTCCTATATGTACCCAGGCATGCTTCCCCTGCTGTCCTATATATACCCAGGCATGCTTCCCCTGCTGTCCTATATACACCCAGGCATGCTTCCCCCGCTGTCCTATATACACCCAGGCATGCTTCCCCTGCTGTCCTGTATGTACCCAGGCGTGCTTCCCCTGCTGTCCTATATGTACCCAGGCACGCTTCCCCTGCTGTCCTATATATACCCAGGCATGCTTCCCCTGCTGTCCTATATGTACCCAGGCATGCTTCCCCTGCTGCCCTATATGTACCCAGGCATGCTTCCCCTGCTGTCCTATATACACCCAGGCATGCTTCCCCTGCTGTCCTATATACACCCAGGCATGCTTCCCCTGCTGTCCTATATGTACCCAGGCATGCTTCCCCTGCTGTCCTATATGTACCCAGGCATGCTTCCCCCTGCTGTCCTATATGTACCCAGGCTTGCTTCCCCTGCTGTCCTATATATACACAGGCATCCTTCCCCTGCTGTCCTATATGTACCCAGGCATGCTTCCCCCTGCTGTCCTATATGTACCCAGGCATGCTTCCCCTGCTGTCCTATATGTACCCAGGCATGCTCCCCCTGCTGTCCTATATACACCCAGGCATGCTTCCCCTGCTGTCCTATATGTACCCAGGCATGCTTCCCCTGCTGTCCTATATGTACCCAGGCATACTTCCCCTGCTGCCCTATATACACCCAGGCATGCTTCCCCTGCTGTCCTATATGTACCCAGGCATGCTTCCCCTGCTGTCCTATATGTACCCAGGCATGCTTCCCCTGCTGTCCTATATACACCCAGGCATGCTTCCCCTGCTGTCCTATATGTACCCAGGCATGCTTCCCCTGCTGTCCTATATGTACCCAGGCATGCTTCTCCTGCTGTCCTATATGTACCCAGGCATGCTTCCCCTGCTGTCCTATATGTACCTAGGCATGCTTCCCCTGCTGTCCTATATACACCCAGGCATGCTTCCCCTGCTGTCCTATATGTACCCAGGCATGCTTCCCCTGCTGTCCTATATGTATCCAGGCATGCTTCCCCTGCTGTCCTATATACACCCAGGCATGCTTCCCCTGCTGTCCTATATGTACCCAGGCATGCTTCCCCTGCTGTCCTATATGTACCCAGGCATGCTTCCCCTGCTGTCCTATATGTACCCAGGCATGCTTCTCCTGCTGTCCTATATGTACCCAGGCATGCTTCCCCTGCTGTCCTATATACACCCAGGCATGCTTCCCCTGCTGTCCTATATACACCCAGGCATACTTCCCCCGCTGTCCTATATGTACCCAGGCATGCTTCCCCTGCTGTCCTATATGTACCCAGGCATGCTTCCCCTGCTGTCCTATATGTACCCAGGCATGCTTCCCCTGCTGTCCTATATGTACCCAGGCACGCTTCCCCTGCTGTCCTATATGTACCCAGGCATGCTTCCCCTGCTGTCCTATATGTACCCAGGCACGCTTCCCCTGCTGTCCCATATGTACCCAGGCATGCTTCCCCTGCTGTCCCATATGTACCCAGGCATGCTTCTCCTGCTGTCCTATATACACCCAGGCATGCTTCCCCTGCTGTCCTATATGTACCCAGGCATGCTTCTCCTGCTGTTCTATATGTACCCAGGCATGCCTCCCCTGCTGTCCTATATGTACCCAGGCATGCTTCCCCTGCTGTCCTATATACACCCAGGCATGCTTCCCCTGCTGTCCTATATGTACCCAGGCATGCTTCCCCTGCTGTCCTATATGTACCCAGGCATGCTTCCCCTGCTGTCCTATATGTACCCGGGCATGCTTCCCCCGCTGTCCTATATGTACCCAGGCATGCTTCCCCTGCTGTCCTATATGTACCCAGGCATGCTTCCCCTGCTGTCCTATATGTACCCAGGCATGCTTCCCCTGCTGTCCTATATACACCCAGGCATGCTTCCCCTGCTGTCCTATATACACCCAGGCATGCTTCTCCTGCTGTCCTATATGTACCCAGGCATGCTTCCCCTGCTGTCCTATATGTACCCAGGCATGCTTCCCCTGCTGTCCTATATGTACCCAGGCATGCTTCCCCTGCTGTCCTATATGTACCCAGGCATGCTTCCCCTGCTGTCCTATATGTACCCAGGCATGCTTCCCCTGCTGTCCTATATACACCCGGGCATGCTTCCCCTGCTGTCCTATATGTACCCAGGCACGCTTTCCCTGCTGTCCTATATGTACCCAGGCATGCTTCCCCTGCTGTCCTATATGTACCCAGGCATGCTTCCCCTGCTGTCCTATATGTACCCAGGCACGCTTCCCCTGCTGTCCCATATACACCCAGGCATGCTTCCCCTGCTGTCCTATATGTACCCAGGCATGCTTCCCCTGCTGTCCTATATACACCCAGGCATGCTTCCCCTGCTGTCCTATATGTACCCAGGCATGCTTCCCCTGCTGTCCTATATGTACCCAGGCATGCTTCTCCTGCTGTCCTATATACACCCAGGCATGCTTCCCCTGCTGTCCTATATGTACCCAGGCATGCTTCCCCTGCTGTCCTATATGTACCCAGGCATGCTTCCCCTGCTGTCCTATATACACCCAGGCATGCTTCCCCTGCTGTCCTATATGTACCCAGGCATGCTTCCCCTGCTGTCCTATATATACCCAGGCATGCTTCCCCTGCTGTCCTATATACACCCAGGCATGCTTCCCCCGCTGTCCTATATACACCCAGGCATGCTTCCCCTGCTGTCCTGTATGTACCCAGGCGTGCTTCCCCTGCTGTCCTATATGTACCCAGGCACGCTTCCCCTGCTGTCCTATATATACCCAGGCATGCTTCCCCTGCTGTCCTATATGTACCCAGGCATGCTTCCCCTGCTGCCCTATATGTACCCAGGCATGCTTCCCCTGCTGTCCTATATACACCCAGGCATGCTTCCCCTGCTGTCCTATATACACCCAGGCATGCTTCCCCTGCTGTCCTATATGTACCCAGGCATGCTTCCCCTGCTCTCCTATATGTACCCAGGCATGCTTCCCCTACTGTCCTATATGTACCCAGGCATGCTTCCCCTGCTGTCCCATATGTACCCAGGCATGCTTCCCCTGCTGTCCTATATATACCCAGGCATGCTTCCAATGCTGTCCCATATGTACCCAGGCATGCTTCCCCTGCTGTCCTATATGTACCCAGGCATGCTTCCCCTGCTGTCCTATATGTACCCAGGCATGCTTCCCCTGCTGTCCTATATGTACCCAGGCATGCTTCCCCCTGCTGTCCTATATGTACCCAGGCTTGCTTCCCCTGCTGTCCTATATATACTCAGGCATCCTTCCCCTGCTGTCCTATATGTACCCAGGCATGCTTCCCCCTGCTGTCCTATATGTACCCAGGCATGCTTCCCCTGCTGTCCTATATGTACCCAGGCATGCTCCCCCTGCTGTCCTATATACACCCAGGCATGCTTCCCCTGCTGTCCTATATGTACCCAGGCATGCTTCCCCTGCTGTCCTATATGTACCCAGGCATGCTTCCCCTGCTGTCCTATATACACCCAGGCATGCTTCCCCTGCTGTCCTATATGTACCCAGGCATGCTTCCCCTGCTGTCCTATATGTACCCAGGCATGCTTCCCCTGCTGTCCTATATATACCCAGGCATGCTTCCCCTGCTGTCCTATATGTACCCAGGCATGCTTCCCCTGCTGTCCTATATACACCCAGGCATGCTTCCCCTGCTGTCCTATATACACCCAGGCATGCTTCCCCTGCTGTCCTATATGTACCCAGGCATGCTTCCCCTGCTGTCCTATATGTACCCAGGCATGCTTCCCCTGCTGTCCTATATACACCCAGGCATGCTTCCCCTGCTGTCCTATATGTACCCAGGCATGCTTCCCCTACTGTCCTATATGTACCCAGGCATGCTTCCCCTGCTGTCCTATATGTACCCAGGCATGCTTCCCCTGCTGTCCTATATGTACCCAGGCATGCTTCCCCTGCTGTCCTATATACACCCAGGCATGCTTCCCCCGCTGTCCTATATGTACCCAGGCATGCTTCCCCCGCTGTCCTATATGTACCCAGGCACGCTTCCCCTGCTGTCCTATATACACCCAGGCACGCTTCCCCCGCTGTCCTATATGTACCCAGGCATGCTTCCCCTGCTGTCCTATATGTACCCAGGCATGCTTCCCCCGCTGTCCTATATGTACCCGGGCATGCTTCCCCCGCTGTCCTATATGTACCCGGGCATGCTTCCCCTGCTGTCCTATATGTACCCGGGCATGCTTCTCCTGCTGTCCTATATGTACCCAGGCATGCTTCCCCTGCTGTCCTATATGTACCCAGGCATGCTTCCCCTGCTGTCCTATATGTACCCAGGCATGCTTCCCCTGCTGTCCCATATGTACCCAGGCATGCTTCCCCTGCTGTCCTATATGTACCCAGGCATGCTTCCCCTGCTGTCCTATATACACCCAGGCATGCTTCCCCTGCTGTCCTATATGTACCCAGGCATGCTTCCCCTGCTGTCCTATATGTACCCAGGCATGCTTCCCCTGCTGTCCTATATGTACCCAGGCATGCTTCCCCTGCTGTCCTATATACACCCAGGCATGCTTCCCCTGCTGTCCTATATGTACCCAGGCATGCTTCCCCTGCTGTCCTATATGTACCCAGGCATGCTTCCCCTGCTGTCCTATATGTACCCAGGCATGCTTCCCCCGCTGTCCTATATACACCCAGGCATGCTTCCCCCGCTGTCCTATATGTACCCAGGCATGCTTCCCCTGCTGTCCTATATGTACCCAGGCATGCTTCCCCTGCTGTCCTATATGTACCCAGGCACGCTTCCCTTGCTGTCCTATATGTACCCAGGCATGCTTCCCCTGCTGTCCTATATATACCCAGGCATCCTTCCCCTGCTGTCCTATATGTACCCAGGCATGCTTCTCTGCTGTCCTATATGTACCCAGGCATGCTTCCCCTGCTGTCCTATATACACCCAGGCATGCTTCCCCTGCTGTCCTATATGTACCCAGGCATGCTTCCCCTGCTGTCCTATATACACCCTGGCATGCTTCCCCTGCTGTCCTATATGTACCCAGGCATGCTTCCCCTGCTGTCCTATATATACTGAGGCATCCTTCCCCTGCTGTCCTATATGTACCCAGGCATGCTTCCCCTGCTGTCCTATATGTACCCAGGCATGCTTCCCCTGCTGTCCTATATATACCCAGGCATGCTTCCCCTGCTGTCCTATATGTACCCAGGCATGCTTCCCCTGCTATCCTATATATACCCAGGCATGCTTCCCCTGCTGTCCTATATGTACCCAGGCATGCTTCCCCTGCTGTCCTATATGTACCCAGGCATGCTTCCCCTGCTCTCCTATATGTACCCGGGCATGCTTCCCCTGCTGTCCTATATGTACCCAGGCATGCTTCCCCTGCTGTCCTATATGTACCCGGGCATGCTTCCCCTGCTGTCCTATATATACCCAGGCATGCTTCCCCCGCTGTCCTATATGTACCCAGGCATGCTTCCCCTGCTGTCCTATATACACCCAGGCATGCTTCCCCTGCTGTCCTATATACACCCAGGCATGCTTTCCCTGCTGTCCTATATACACCCAGGCATGCTTCCCCTGCTGTCCTATATGTACCCAGGCATGCTTCCCCTGCTGTCCTATATACACCCAGGCATGCTTCCCCTGCTGTCCTATATGTACCCAGGCATGCTTCCCACGCTGTCCTATATGTACCCAGGCATGCTTCCCCTGCTGTCCTATATGTACCCAGGCATGCTTCCCCTGCTGTCCTATATGTACCCAGGCATGCTTCCCCTGCTGTCCTATATGTACCCAGGCATGCTCCCCCCCCCCTGCTGTCCTATATGTACCCAGGCATGCTTCCCCTGCTGTCCTATATGTACCCAGGCATGCTTCCCCTGCTGTCCTATATGTACCCAGGCATGCTTCCCCCGCTGTCCTATATACACCCAGGCATGCTTCCCCTGCTGTCCTATATGTACCCAGGCATGCTTCCCCCGCTGTCCTATATGTACCCAGGCATGCTTCCCCCGCTGTCCTATATGTACCCAGGCATGCTTCCCCTGCTGTCCTATATGTACCCAGGCATGCTTCCCCTGCTGTCCTATATGTACCCAGGCATGCTTCCCCTGCTGTCCTATATGTACCCAGGCATGCTCCCCCCCCCCTGCTGTCCTATATATACCCAGGCATGCTTCCCCCGCTGTCCTATATGTACCCAGGCATGCTTCCCCTGCTGTCCTATATGTACCCAGGCATGGTTCCCCCGCTGTCCTATATGTACCCAGGCATGCTTCCCCTGCTGTCCTATATGTACCCAGGCATGCTTCCCCCGCTGTCCTATATACACCCAGGCATGCTTCCCCCGCTGTCCTATATGTACCCAGGCATGCTTCCCCTGCTGTCCTATATGTACCCAGGCATGCTTCCCCTGCTGTCCTATATGTACCCAGGCATGCTTCCCCTGCTGTCCTATATGTACCCAGGCATGCTTCCCCTGCTGTCCTATATGTACCCAGGCATGCTTCCCCTGCTGTCCTATATGTACCCAGGCATGCTTCCCCCTGCTGTCCTATATGTACCCAGGCATGCTTCCCCTGCTGTCCTATATGTACCCAGGCATGCTTCCCCTGCTGTCCTATATGTACCCAGGCATGCTTCCCCTGCTGTCCTATATGTACCCAGGCATGCTTCCCCTGCTGTCCTATATGTACCCAGGCATGCTTCCCCTGCTGTCCTATATGTACCCAGGCATGCTTCCCCTGCTGTCCTATATGTACCCAGGCATGCTTCCCCTGCTGTCCTATATGTACCCAGGCATGCTTCCCCTGCTGTCCTATATGTACCCAGGCATGCTTCCCCTGCTGTCCTATATGTACCCAGGCTTGCTTCCCCTGCTGTCCTATATGTACCCAGGCATGCTTCCCCTGCTGTCCTATATGTACCCAGGCATGCTTCCCCTGCTGTCCTATATGTACCCAGGCATGCTTCCCCCTGCTGTCCTATATGTACCCAGGCATGCTTCCCCTGCTGTCCTATATGTACCCAGACATGCTTCCCCCGCTGTCCTATATGTACCCAGGCACGCTTCCCCTGCTGTCCTATATGTACCCAGGCATGCTTCCCCTGCTGTCCTATATGTACCCAGGCTTGCTTCCCCTGCTGTCCTATATGTACCCAGACATGCTTCCCCTGCTGTCCCAGATGCATCCAGATGTGTTGGCATCATTTCCTGAGGTGTCATTGGGCACTTGGTGACCTCTTAATGGTCGAATTTTGATTTCTAGATCCCAAGGATTTTTCTCCCATAGACTATAATGGGATTCGATATTAGTTCGAATATACAAATATCGGGAGCTATTTGAATCGAGTTTCAAATTATCGAATATTTCACTGTTCGCTCAGCTCTAGTTTACATTTCTACCACGATTTAGCGTCTATTCCTTGGTGTAGTGACACAAATACACAAGAATCCTAAGACTTGCCATTAGTGGTGAGTTGCGGCATTTTTTGTGTGTCTATTTCAGCTGCGGCGTGCGAGCACCGCATTGGTTGGATACTTGGGTAGCTCTGGCAATGTTGTGACGTCCAGGTGGGTGAGGGCCACTTGGGCACTTGTACTGGTAGCCGAGCGTTGTTACCCCCCCTGGTCAGAAAGGCTCTGCTTCAGCAGGTTTAGGTAGCCCAAGAATACGCTGGGGGTGTTGTTGCAAATGAATAGACAGAGTCCAATGACTTAACCAGAACAACGTCCGTTTACTTGGTACTTCAGTGCAAGACACAAAAATAGGTTTCTGCTTCAACAACAATACCAGGTGCAGACAGGAGAGCGAAGAAGTGTGAGCTGTGAGCTGAAGAGAGTGGAGTAGTGGAGAATCTTGAGGACCCTGCCCAATGTAGTGCTGTTCTCTGCCTGGGATAGCGTAGCTGGGTGTAGTAGAGAAGAAGAAGAGTGGATACCCGTACTCACGTTTACTGAACCGCCTAATGCCTTACAATGTCGAGGTACCCATCCTGTGAGGGTAGTATGAGTGCCCAGGTCCCTGCACTGGGTTGAGCAGATTTCCTAAACCTTCCCAGGATAGCCATAAGGTACGCAGTAGAATACTTAGGCTAACTGCAGCTTTGTTCCACTGGGATCAGTGCCTAACTGGATCCAGGTCACTGCCCTGTCCTGTGTGGCTAGTATCCCTGACATCAGCAAGGTGTTCCTCAAAGGACGTCCATTTCCTCCTAGGGGGGTCTGGCACTCTGTGCTAGTAGTTGGTTGCTTAGAACTCTCTGTGTCTTTTTCTTGCTCTCTCTCTGCTATGCCCTGGCCCCTAGGGGCCACTCCGCAGTATAGATGGCGCTAACAGGCAGGAACCGGGGCAGCTGTAGGATAATGTGGTCACGGTGTAGGCACGAGGGTGATACAGCTGGAAACCGGGCTCCTGACCATGCGGGAACACTGGGCATGCGATTCTTCGTTGTCCTTAGTCAGGGCACCAATTATCACACCAATGCCAAGGTTCAGAAACAACGGTAGTTGTATATTTATTGTAACGGTGGTAACTAGTAGTAACAGTCTCTCCGAATGCAACCGGGAATAAGGCAATCTTGAATAAAGCAGAATAATGGGTGATGCTGCAATAGGCTGTGAGAGTAGCGTGCTGAATGATGGGAGTAGTAGTGATACTGAAGTTGAGATGCTGGGTGGAATGAGACTTGAATGAAATACTTGCTGTTGATGATTAGAGAAGATGATGAGAGGAATGACTGAAGAATCGACACCCAGCTGAGAATTTTGAGACTTGAGATAGGAACACAGCCAGTGGACTGGAGCAGCAGAGCACAACGCAGGCCTCTCTCTTAGCAGGGAGAGAGAGGACAGACACACAACTTGTCTCCTATGGGGCAGGAGATAGACTCACAACTTGTCTCCTGAAGGTGGAGGACAAGACTAGGCTGCACAGGAACAGCAGAGCAACACACCCTATCCCCTCTGGGACAGGAGATAGACTGAGGTAGCACAGGAAGTCACATGGTAACCCCAGCCAAAAGCTCAATGACCATTGGTGTTACCATGGAAGCAGGGTACAGTCACGTGACATCCAGCCATTGCATCATCACACCATTAGGCATATACAGAGAAATATACATGAGAAGTACCATACTTGAACACTAGGAGGCGACATAATACCATTAGGCACTGATACCTGAATATACATGCAATAAATGAATGGAATAGCAGACCTGAATACTGAGAAGGGTGACACAATACACGCAGTTTGCAGTGGACCATAGCTTTCCAGAACAGAACTGGTTATAATAAAAGTATGAGCATGAGAAGGGCTGTTCTGGGACACTGCATCTCCACTGTCTGAGACTAGACTGAACTCCTCCCACCAGAAACTAGACTCCTACCCTAGGGACTAACTAAGCTTTCCTGTGATTGGTAGGGGTTTGTGTGTGTGAGAGAGAAGGGATAGGATAGGACAGAAAAAAGAGGGAAAGCCGTCTGCACCTACAACTGGACAGGAGAATAACATGTGACAACAGACAATTATCCCAATACTTTCCTCAGCTGTGCACAGAATAAGTAATAACAAAAACACAGTAGTGACACCTAGTGGGGAAAACACAGAATACACTTAGATCGTCTCCTACTCTGTGAACCTGAGAGGGAACTTTACACAGGTGCACAGGAAACTTAGTGCAGTCCCTTGTGCTGGGGTATTACACAGCCATAACCGCGTGTTCCTGCCTAGTGTGAACGGTGCTGTAGGAGAGCTGAACAAATCTGTCTTTTGTCTATGTTCCTAGGAGTAATTTAGACATCGGAGGAGGCCACGCTTTTTCCTCGTCTTGCTGCGTGCAGCGTTTGATTACTGGTGGCTGCCACCCTAGGAGCTCCTGGTAAGCTTGGATACAACCATAGGCCATAGGTGGTATCCATGTCTCCCTGGCAGCCTTAGGGCTGCATCCACCTTCTTCAGCTGCCACCCACTTGGGCTCCTCACTATGTGTCACCTGTTCTTGCTGTGAGATTATGTAGTAACCTGTGTGCAGTTTTATTTTGGGGGTCTTGGGCACACAGCACATTTCTGCCCTGTGACCCCAGCGTGGGACCCACAGAAGAAGTTAAAGGGGTACTCCAGTGGGGGGGCACTTTTTTGCTGGGACCGCAGAGGAGGTGGCTGAGGGAAAAGACGTCCACTCACCTCCCCGGTTCCAGTGGCGGGTCCCTCATTGCGGCGCTCTGGTGCCCGGCCGCTTTCGGGTGTCTGACGTGAGCCTGAGACGTGATGTCTCAGGTCCGCTCAGCCGCTCAGTGAAGGAGGCGGGATCTGTTTCAAGTCCGCTCAGATCCCGCCTCTGTCACTGAGTGGCTGAGCGGACCTGAGACGTCACGTCACAGGACCTGCCACTGGAACCGGGGAGGTGAGTGGATGTCTTTTCCCTCAGCCACCTCCTCCCCGGTCCCAGCAAAAAAGTGCCCCCCCGCTGGAGTACCCCTTTAATCTGAGACAGGAGCAATAATGAAGGGATCAGGATCAGCGGCAGCCGGAACGTCCGAGGAACCAACACAAAGACTGCGGCCGGCGGCGTCATCCACAACGCGCTGTACAGAGAGGAGCGAGAGGGAAACCTAATGAGGTGGAATGATTCCAGGTGTAAGAGGGATCCAGGTGCGGAGGGAAACATCATCAATCTGGAGTAAAGAGGCGTCCCTGTCATTACTGATCATCACACTGATCAGTCCTCAATGAAATAATAATAATGATGCCCGGAGGACTGTACCACATCTGTGCGATACTCCCCCATCCAATAGGAATCTCCGATCACAGGATAAGAAGTCACGGAGGGAATCATCAAGATGGACGAACAGGTACTGTATGTGCAGGATCAGGGAGGCGGCTTATCACCCCAAGAACAAGGGGATCAGGCTCAATGAAATCCAACATGGCTGATTCTTCCCTCCATCTACCATCATGGATGAATCATGTATATCGCCATCATCAGTCTATATGGCCGCCTAACTAGAAAGCTGGCGTTAATGGAGTAAACTCCTGATCCCGCTCCTTACTTCCTCACCTTGACTCCACTATCCCGGGTCCAGAAGGGGTTAAAGGGAACCAATCAGCCCGTTTGAGCTGATATGGTTCCCTTGAGCATTGTATAAAGCACCTGGAGCGGCCCCAGCACATACCGGCCGCAGCAGCTGCTTTATAACGGAGGAAATGACTTTTATTCCCCGACTTGTGACTAGGTACGAGCGGGGAAGTAGTCATGGTGGGCGGCTCCCCGCTCGTATCTAGTCAGCGCGCTCAGAGGGGATGATTGACAGGCAGAGAGGTCAGTTACTGGCCTCTCTGCCTGTCAATCATCCCGCCGAGCGCGCTGACAGGCAGAGCGCAGTGACTAGATACGAGCAGGGACTAGCCGCCCACCATGACTACTTCCCCGCTCGTATCTAGTCACGAGCCGGGGAATAAAAGTCATTTCCTCCGTTATAAAGCAGCTGCTGCGGCCGGTACGTGCTGGGGCCGCTCCAGGTGCTTTATACAATGCTCAAGGGAACCATATCAGCTCAAACGGGCTGATTGGTTCCCTTTAAGGATTCCCCAGATATATGTGTGGATAGCTGTGGATACAACAAATCCTCTCCCGGCTGCCATTTTGTAGAATGTAGCATTGATGTGTGACCCCGCTCGGACGGTCACTATGGGGGCGCCAGGCCGCAGTTACCTCGGATACGCCTCTTCCTTATCGGTCCATCGTTTCCTCCGGGATCGCTGCTTTTCTTAGCTGAATGAATCATTTGTAGGTTGTAATGACTCTCTTTGCCCTATTTAGCGCAGACCATAATTTTATGCAGATTAGGCCTATTAAGCTTTCTATATTTGGACCATTGGATACGTTCCTATTTTTATCTTACAATCCTATGTCAAGTAAAGTGATGTCACATTGTGCGCCCGGCGGCTCCGACACCTTCTCATGAATAACGCGCCTCCTCCGGTCTCATCCTTCTCATTGGCAGTATGGCGGACTGGCCGGGGGTCTGCGGGGAGCTAAACCTGCAAATAGCAAGAAGGTCCCTTCTACAGTAACATTTATACTCTATAGAGTCATCACTGCGTAAGACAAGACTCCACCTCACGAGGCGTCACAGATCTCTGCCGGATCATGGTCTTCATCAGTCCAGGAAATCACAGACACACATTGACTGACATGTAGTAATAGTAACACGTCCATAACCCCTCCCCACATGATGGCTAGCAGATCTGATGCCCGCCGGAGACCAACCATCCCAGGTTAGGTGGGCCACCAATCGTGGTAGAAGAAATCCAACAGTACCAATGATGGTAAAGAGTTCACACATTGTAATCTCTAAGGTGTAGATCACTTGTGCTCCATGAGATCTCCTGAGATGAGCCAATCGGCAGTGAGTGTTCCATTGCCTGTAGCACCACCGCAGGTAGGATGAAGAACTGCAGATTTCTTATTATTACACAGACATAAGAAACACCCGTCTCTCTGCTCCAAGGACGAGGGACCCAGTCTGTTCTAGAGTTATATAAAGAACATGGCGACTCCTATCAGTTCTATCCTGGGAGAAGGCAGCCATATGCCTGTAATCTCATTCATCCTGCTAACTCATTGTACTCAAAAGAAACCAACCCAAGAGCTAAGATCAGGGGCGGAGCTAGGACTGACGGGGCCCCGTAGCAAAAAACTGTATGGGGCCCATAAATCTTGTATCCCCCCCCCAGGCTGCCGTTTGGGGGGACTGTCAGTGGCATCACACGTGGGAAAAAGCTTCTCAGCCTGCATGGAGTGCCGCTTCCATTATAGTGTGGCTTCTAGACTGTGGCGTTCCTGTCCCCGAACCCCACAGTCACTTGGCCCCGGTATACAGATGAGATCACTCGCTGAGGCTAAGAGAGTGCAGGAGCGCTGTGCCAGGAGAGCGCTGCCATCAGGGAGGGTGTCGGGGAGGGGGGGAGGGCTGGATGTGGCTCCGGGGTGCAGGTTCCGCACCCTCCTCTACAGGACTCCAATATCCACTGAATCACATCAGCTGGAAGAGTCCGGTTGTTATTCCAGCCGCTTGCGGCGAGTGAAGATAAAATAACATTAAATGACTGAGTTAAATGAACACCCTGAGAAGTGGGTTAATAAATACAGTAGTAATGGAAATACCGAGGAAAACAGATGAAATTGCAGATATTGAAGTGTAAATGGCGTCCTCGTCATTATACTTAAAGTGCAATTCTATTCAGACAAGCGGTTTCCATTAATAAATTGTCCAGACTTGGAACCAGCGATTTGCTGCTTTATTTGTAGAAAACGAAGGAAAAACACTGAATAATTTACAATCCATTCGGCTGTAAGGCGACCGTGGATTATGGCAGTCGGGGACAATGTTAGAGATTCTGCATACGGCCCCCGGGGGCTTCCGCTCGCATCCCTGCAGAGTCACATGGTTACTATACTACCAAATCACCAAAATCCCCCCCCAAAAATCACAAAAAAGCTCAGCATTGGGCTTTGATCCTGTTTTATGCTCAATCCTCTGACAACTTCAACATTTTCTAATCCAATAATTTACATATTTGTTGTGACTATTACTATGACTACTACCTCCCGGAGCGGCGCCCTCTTATACCTTCCAGTAAGAACCTTCTGGAGAACAATCCTACATAGAGCGTCTCACTGGACATAGGAGGCGGAGACCGAGGAGGGAATGTACCAGTGATCACGCCCTGCCCAATCTCTTGGCGCTACACAAAATAAAGATTTATAATAATAGTAATAATAATTATTTTTTTTTATTATCGCGATTTTTGTGCAGCTTTTGGTGCAATCTCCTATGTGCTTAGAAATGTTTACTGAGTTTTCAGCCCCAAAATTTGAGAGCATTGCATAAAAAACGACTTTTTTTTAACATTAGATTACAGTGTTTTACTGTATTATATTTGAATTTGAGTAATTCTGCCGTTATCTTAATGACCCTCACTGGTTTTCGTGTATGGCGGCCATGCCTCAGGCTCTCCATCAGCTCCTCAACCGGCAGCCGAGGACTGGAAAAAACCTCTAAAACTGTAAAGATGTTTACAGGTCTGACAGATGGATCATATATGAACATGTCAGTGGTTCCCCCGGGGCTCCCGTCTTCTCTCTCTTGTTAACGCGCTATAACAAAGACGGCTGATCGGGAATGAAGCCTCCCCGATTTCCTTACTGGATTGACCTATCACCTCTTCTTTTCAGCTTTGAAGAAAAAAGATAAAAAATGAGAAAAATTTATTCTGATAAATTGATAAAAACACCTAAAGATTTTTCTTTTTAAAGATTTCTTTGCTTTGGTTAAATCTAGAATTTTCAGCCTGCTGTGCCTTGTGGGGTTAATGTTGTAAATGGGAACAAAGCGCAGATGTCGTCACCTTGTAAAAGGAATTGATCACCAAGATTTTTTTTTTACTGATTAGAACCCGATTCTAGAACTTTTTCTTCTAATTTTTTTACATATGTTTTACTATTTGTTTACAACCACGGCGTGAATGAAGCCGCTGTCCTCCTCTATGGTTCCCAGTCCTCCGGTCGCTTCCTAGTCTGAGCAGCGACCCAGTCGTGATGTGTGATCCCCACTCAGCCATCCAGCGGCCAAGGCGGGTCCTCACTCAGACCAGAAAGCGGCCAAGGGGCAGGGAACCCCAACGGACCCCAGCTCTGGAGCTGGGAGGTTTGGAGCTAGCTGTTTTGGAAAAAAAATTCGACCCCTGGACTTTAACTACTGGTGGCTGGAGAAGTTGGATGCCGCTCTAGGAAGTCCTGGAAAACATGGATACAGCAATAGGCCATAGACTGTATCTATGTTTCCTGGCAGCCCTAGGCCAGCATCCAACTTCTGCAGCCGCGGGGTAATTTTGATAGGTCCGCTCAACACTAGTAGCAGATTATTCAGCCCAAACCAGGTGGTAAAGGAGTACAGTATAGCCAATAACCTCTCCGGTGGATGGGTGGGGTCAACAACGGGTCTTGAGATGAGACACTATGACTAGTAGGCTATACTCCGCACCTGCGTGTGTTGCTGCACCCCGGCTCTATCTATATTGAAGTCAATGGATTTGGGGTCTTCACAGGTGACGTGGATCCAAGTATTGATGTGGATTCTGTATCCAAAACCACTGGGTTCTATACTGTGTGAACATGCCCTGATGTAGGCTTATTCCCTGCGATCCTGTCAGCTCCCTCATCTCCGCCATGCTTCCACCGTCCCCTCCGTTACTTACCAGACTGAATAAATACTTTGGAGCCATTTTACAAAAAAGTTTGACAAATTGGCTCTTTACGCTAAATGCAGCTGAGGCAGAAAGTTTGCCGTGTGAGTTCTCGCACTTTGTAAGCCTTGATGAATCGCCTCCATTGTCTTCTTATCCTGGATTGTGTTGCTTGATCGCTTCCACAGATTCCTCCTCATTGATTGACGGCTCCTGATTACCGCTGTCTGGATGGAGCGCACAACTTATTGACTGGTTCTCGGTTACAGGTTAAATGAGAAGAGTCATCAGACGAGGTAAAAAAAAAACATAAAATAACAAAAAATGGATGTGTGGAAATGCGAAAAATATCACTAGAAAGATATAGAAGTAAAAAAATTATAAATAATTAATGGTAAATCAGTGGGAGACTCGAGCTTTTAAAGGAGAAGTCCCAGGAAGACTAAAATTAGCAGGCGGTGGTAAAACAATAACCCCCCCCCCCCCCCCCCACTAAAGTCCTAATGTGTCTGGCAGAAACCGACTACATTTTTTGGTTCAAATTTTAGTATATTTGGTTTAAACATCCCATCAAGGGACAGAACATAGAAAAACTAGAAAGAAAAAACGTAATAGGTAGAACTGGTGGGAAACGATTACTATTATTGGTAATGAAGGTGTATGGCCGCCTCTACCTGAGCACCATCAGGAGCTTGATCCAGCACTATGAACAATGCTAATAATAATAGTGATAATAATAAATAGACACATTAATTACCCACAATGCACCATGCCCTGTGCTGCCTCATATTTTGCCTGGTTTTCTTATTAGTTTAAAGGGAAAAATGCAGGATTTAAATAATAGGTACTGGAAGACTGGAGATTTTTTAGTAGAAGTAAATGACAAATCTCTGGCACCTTCTGGCACCAGTTGATTTGAAAGAATTTTTTTTGGGTGAATGCAGTGTCCCAGAACATGCAGACTACTACTCCTATTATGGCCATTTCTATTGCTGTGTCAATGCCTGTTCTGGTGAGTGTTTGCACTGCAACTGTTGCTGGTTTTTCCCTGGTATTCTCTGGTAATGTGCATTCTCATGTGTATTCTCATGTATTCCTGTGTATTATTACATTGTACAGTGGTATGCAAGGCTGTTGATCACGTGACCTGTAACCATGGTTCCTCCAATGGCCGACTAGCTCTGGCCAGGAGCAACCATGTGACCTCCCACTTCCTCCTAACAAGTTAGTCTTCCCCCTGCTTCCAAGCAAGGAGGATGTGTGTCGTCCCTCTCCTGTCTCAGAGGAGTTGGGCTTCTTCTTTGCAGCTCCCACTTCACCATAAGAAGAGTGACTGATTCTGCTGCTGTATTCAAGTCTTCGGCTGTATCTGCCTGCTCAAGTGTCCGGAGTCTTCTCTCTCATCTGGGTGTCATTCCGTTATCTCTCCTCATCGCTACAAGGATTCACAGCAAGTATTATTCTCAAGCTAATCCACCCAGCACCGCTATTTCTCTCATACTCCTACTCCCATCATCCGGCACGTATTCTCACAGCCTATGCAGCACCACTCCTGCCTTATTTGTCACAGCCTGCTATATACCCGGTTGCATCCGGACAGAACTGTTGCTACTAGTTACCTCATCTATAATAAAACCGCTGTTACTGAACCCTGGCATTGGTGTCCACTAACTGGTGCCCTGACTAGGTGCAGCGAAGAATCGCATGCCCATCATCACCCGCAGATTCCACAGACCGGCCCTACAGCTGTGCCGCCCTCAGGCCTATACCGTGACAAGTATAACCCCTGCAGCTGCCCCGGTCATTGCCCGCTCATCACACCAGCACTGCGGAAGTGGCCCCCAGGGGCCAGGGTATCGCATGAATAATTCCTTTAAATCGTAAAAATAGCTAATTCTGATCATCTGATTGTGAATCTCCAGTAAGCCCCGGACGCAGACCAGTAACAAGCATTTGCTGTGTATGATCATTTGTTTTGCAGCACTGCCCCAAAGTGTGATCTCTTTCCTCCCACTCTAAATAGTTCACGTCCTGTCACAGTCTCTTTATCTCAGATGAACATGAAATGAGATCGAAGGTGAGAAAATAAATCAGTCAACTTCATTCCAGGTTCAGAATTTACAGGATGTTCCCGAAACGTAAACCCATGAAATCCTCGGCTTTTCCCTCCACTGATAGATAACGTCGCCGCCGTACGCCACGGTATTAAGGAAATATTTATACTACATGGAGAGCATTGGCGGGAGAACGGGCGGCGGAGCGGAGCGGCTTATTGCTTGGCTAATTTCTCCGGGAGCATTAGAGGTCAGACGATACATTGCCGCCTTTACTCCTCTCCCCAATGTTTTGTGAAAGGGAATCGCTAATAAGTTGGCAACAGAAGAAAAGCAAAGAGATGAAGAATAAGATGGGGACAGAGTGAGGAGGTATGGCTGCTTAGCTATTCATATATGCGCTCTGATGTGCCGTATAAGAGCTGAATATTAATGGCGCAGTATGGTGTCCTGCCGTACTCTGTACCGTCTCTGCCTGACCTCATCCCTTACAGGGGACATGGGGGTCACCAGGAACGGGGGCGGAGGGCTGGTGAGATGTGATATGATGTCTCATGGGGGTCACCAGAAACGGGGGCGGAGGGCTGGTGAGATGTGATATGTGATATGTCTCATGGGGGTCACCAGTAATGGGGGCGGAGGGCTGGTGAGATGTGATATGTCTCATGGGGGTCACCAGGAACGGGGGCGGAGGGCTGGTGAGATGTGATATGTGATATGTCTCATGGGGGTCACCAGGGACGGGTGGTGGTGGTGGTGGGTTTGTAGAGACTAGACCCCCATTCCATTCAACTGAAACATTTGCCAGAAAACAGAGCTCGGTGCAGCAGCACTGACAGGAGCAGAGGTGTCACACAAGTAACAGGTCAGAGGAGTAAGGTCATAAAGCGAGAGGCTGCACTGACAGGAGCAGAGGTGTCACACAAGTAACAGGACAGAGGAGTAATGCCACAAAGCGAGAGGCTGCACTGACAGGAGCAGCGGTGTCACACAAGTAACAGGTCAGAGGAGTAAGGTCATAAAGCGAGAGGCTGTGTAATTGAGAGTAGTCTCTGGGCAGTATGGAGGGACACATTACCATCCCCCACCACCACTCTGAAGGGTTAATAGAACAGGTTTCATTCCTCCCACCGGTGGCGGCGCTAGAGGGAAATTGCCACTAGGTTACTCTGCAGATCACAGCCCATTGTTACCTACTTTTAGAAGACTACTTTAAAGGGATTGTTCACAGAAAAAAAAAATTCTTTCAAATCGACTGGAGCCAGAAAGTGCCAGAGATTTGTAATTTATGTCTATTAAAAAATCTCATCTTCCAGTACTTATCAGCTTCTGTATGTCCTGAAGGAAGTGGTGTATTCTTTCAAGTCTGACACAGTGCTCTCTGCTGCCACCTCTGTCCATGTCAGGAACTGTCCAGAGCAGGAGAGGTTTTCTATGGGGATTTGCTGCTGCTCTGGACAGTTCCTGACATGGACAGAGGTGGCAGCAGAGAGCACTGTGTCAGACTGGAGAAAATACACCACTTCCTGCAGGACATACAGCAGCTGATAAGTACTGGAAGACTGGAGATTTTTTATATCGAAGTAAATTACAAATCTATATAACTTTCTGCACCAGTTGATTTGAAAGAATTTTTTTTTTTTTTTGTGAACTACCCCTTTAAGAGAGAGGGCTTGCAGTTAGCAGACGGCCCCTTTAAGCTTTGCCGTCCATAAATATAACAAAATTACACGGTGAAATAAAGCGATGCGGCGCTGATCTCCTAAATGAACGCACGTTATCATTAGAATTCCTTCTATCGCTCCCTCCCGCTGTTCCGAAATGTTCTCTGTCACAATGAGACTCACAAATTACATTTCCAGAGTGACAGTCGTAGAGAAAACAGAGCGCAGGGAAGCCGGTGGTCTCGAGTCGCTTTAACACGTCGTGATATGTTAAATCTGCATAGTTATTGCTGCGGATCCGGGAGGTGTCAGCGGCTGATCGGCGCTCGCCATCACCATTTACATTGTCGCGGATCCGGGAGGTGTCAGCGGCTGATCGGCGCTCGCCATCACCATTCACATTGTCGTGGATCAGGGAGGTGTCAGCGGCTGATCGGCGCTCGCCATCACCATTCACATTGTCGCGGATCCGGGAGGTGTCAGCCGCTGATCGGCGCTCGCCATCACCATTCACATTGTCGCGGATCCGGGAGGTGTCAGCGGCTGATCGGCGCTCGCCATCACCATTCACATTGCTGCAAATCTCTTTCTCACTTTCCTGCGCCCGGTGCCATCATATACCGGGGCGGCTGCAGGATCCAATTATTATTAGAATACATTCGCAGTTTATTATAGGCAGATGTAACAGGTTGTGACTAACGCCGGGAGGTTATTAACCCTGGAGAGTCTGGGGGAGGGGAGGTCTGCGCTACAGGTGCCCATAGGGGGCGCTGCCTGGATCTGACAATGGAATGACAACCTGCTGCAGCCCTATCCATCTCCATGGAGCACACATCAGTTTTAGCGCGGTTCATCATACAGTACTTACCTGTCCGTGCTCCCCAGGTGTCCTCCTCCTCCGGTGTCCCCTGCAGCAACCAAACTCCTGCTCAGCCAATGAATTACTGAGACGGGATTGTGCTGTAGCCAGTGATTGGCTGAGCGGGCTGGAGGAGGCTGAAGACACAGGAAACTGGGGATAGGACACCAGGGGAGCGCACCTTGGGTTTTTTGGCCGCCATCCTTACACACCCGTTCCAAACTTTGCAAAGTTGTAGGAAAGGTTATAGTTAGAAAGGCCGCAGAAGGATAGGAAAATAATTGTATTCACTAATATATGTTTGTAGTGCCCCACTATGGGTCTTCTTTATCTTCACAGACCCAGGTAGAAGTGTTCCTGTCTGGGGTCACAGCTAGGTTATGTAGCTGCTGCGCCTTACTCCAGCCACTAGGTGTCTCACTCCCCCTGTACACAGCTGCACTTATGTGGGAAGGTTTGGCCTGCTTCACACTCTCACACTCACACTTCCTTCCTGAGATCACTTAGTTGTATTCCAGCTGACAGTAAAGACCTGTTTTCCAGTGTCAGAGACTACAGCGGTCATGCACTGCTGAGCGTAACCCTGGGGTAACCGGAGTTACAGGAGCACCCCCCTTGCCTGTGCCAAGGATTTCCTTATTTCATGACAGTCACCCCCTTAAGAAGAAGAGGAAAGAGGGACAGATCCGCAGTAGAGCACAGATGCAAGTCAGCCGCTCTCTACTGACTACGCAGAAAGGTAACTACTAGTTATTTGCACCCAGAGACAGAGGCCCGGGACTCGTTCTACCCCCAGAGACAGAGGCCCGGGACTCGTTCTACCCCCAGAGACAGAGGCCTGGTACTCATACTATCCCCAGAGACAGAAGCCTGGCACTCATACTACCCCTAGGGACAGAGGCCCGGGACTCGTTCTACCCCCAGATACAGAGGCCCGGGACTCATTCTACCCCCAGAGACAGAGGCCTGGGACTTGTTCTACCCCCAGAGACAGAGGCCTGGCACTCATACTATCCCCAGAGACAGAAGCCTGGCACTCATACTACCCCTAGAGACAGAAGCCTGGCACTCATACTACCCCTAGGGACAGAGGCCCGGGACTCGTTCTACCCCCAGAGACAGAGGCCCGGGACTCGTTCTACCCCCAGAGACAGAGGCCTGGGACTTGTTCTACCCCCAGAGACAGAGGCCTGGGACTTGTTCTACCCCCAGAGACAGAGGCCTGGGACTTGTTCTACCCCCAGAGACAGAGGCCTGGGACTCATACTATCCCCAGAGACAGAAGCCTGGCACTCATACTACCCCCAGAGACAGAAGCCTGGCACTCATACTACCCCTAGGGACAGAGGCCCGGGACTCGTTCTACCCCCAGAGACAGAGGCCCGGGACTCGTTCTACCCCCAGAGACAGAGGCCTGGGACTTGTTCTACCCCCAGAGACAGAGGCCTGGCACTCATACTATCCCCAGAGACAGAAGCCTGGCACTCATACTACCCCTAGGGACAGAGGCCCGGGACTCGTTCTACCCCCAGAGACAGAGGCCCGGGACTCGTTCTACCCCCAGAGACAGAGGCCTGGGACTTGTTCTACCCCCAGAGACAGAGGCCTGGGACTTGTTCTACCCCCAGAGACAGAGGCCTGGGTCTCGCACTACTCCCAGAGACAGAGGCCCGGGACTCGTACTACCCCCAGAGACAGTGGCCTGGGACTCGTACTACCCCCAGAGACAGAGGCCCGGCACTCGTACTACCCCCCAGAGACAGAAGCCTGGCACTCATACTACCCCCAGAGACAGAAGCCTGGCACTCGTACTACCCCCCAGAGACAGAGGCCTGGCACTCGTACTACCCCCCAGAGACAGAGGCCCGGGACTCGTACTATCACCAGAGACAGGCCTGAGACTCGTACTACCCCCAGAGACAGAGGACTGGTACTCGTACTACCTCCAGAGACAGAGGCCTAGTACTCGTACTACCCCCAGAGACAGATGCCCGTACTCGTACTACCCATCAGGATAGTCACCAATACTGAGGGGCAGGAGGCAGTCAGATAACACAGAATTATCTAAACGTAAGTACGAGGAGTTCTCCAAGATTTCACTTCACCCACATCTGGGCAGAGAACTCACACTAATTAGGTCGGGGCTCCTATCCGGTCCCATCTCCTGCTATAGAGTTTCTTTACTCTACTTTACTAATAATTTCCAGTAAACAGTTTGAGTGTTTGTGCTCCTGTACTGACACAGACGTGCGGCTTTATCAGTACAGTAGCGTGTTTCAGAGCTCTGTACTCTGTTTGGTAGCAAATCGCCGATATTTACGGACCGTGCACGGGACATATGAGCCCCTTAGACTAAAGCAAGCCGGACTATTCCAATAGTCACTATGAGAGTGCAATGGAAGTAATCGGTAATATGGCTGAGATGACTATAGAAGAGCTGGCCATTTTAGCTTCCTCCGGGGGTGACTTGGGATCGGGACACTCTGCCCTCTATGTCTGGGGGTAAATGACCGGTGGGCCCCTCCTCGGCCGGCGTTCACATTGTTCCTTTTACCTTTTCAGGTTATTATAGATTTATTTCAGCCGAACATAAAATAGTCAAACTTCACAGAAAGGCCGCGCAGCCCCTTACCGTGCAGGAGCTCCGGAACGAGGCGGAATCTTATTGACCGGCAGAAGTGCAGAAGAGAACATCTGGTAATTGGAAGCAATTTCCAGCATAGACACCAATAAAGTAGAAGCAAAGCAGATAACGCAGGGAGAGACGAGCGGCCAAAATATATAGATTTCAATTTGCTCAATAGTTTAGGTAATTATAGCAAACACAAGGAGTGGACACAGATGCAATTTTCCAGCTATATTGCCGCTCGCCTTTAGATTGTCCTTCAGAATTTATGATGTAAATAACGCCCCGCATCCACCCGCGCCAGCGCAAACTACAAGATTAGAATAATTGAAACATTTTATCTTTCGGGATTTTATTGAACAGTTTAAGGGTAGCCAAGAACGTTTCCACCTCTTGCGAGGGAGGATGCATAAAACTGCTCCTAATTACTGCCAACTAATGCAAGAGCTGTCCTGGGAGAGCCGGACTGGGAGTACGACTAATGCAAGAGCTGACCCGGGAGAGCCGGACTGGGACTATGACTAATGCAAGAGCCGGACTGGCAGTACGACTAATGCAAGAGCCATCCTGAGAGAGCCGGACTGGCAGTACGACTAATGCAAAGGCCAGACTGGGAGAGCCGGACTGGCAGTACGACTAATGCAGGAGCCATCCTGAGAGAGATGGACTGTGAGGCCAACTAATACAAGAGCCGTCCCGGGAGAACTGGACTGGGAGGACGACTAATGCAAGAGCCGTCCCGGGATAGCTGGACTGGGAGGACGACTAATGCAAGAGCCATCCCGGGAGAGCCGGACTGGGAGAGGAAAAACTAGGAGAGGAGAGCCATAGTGTCCAGGTCTTACTTACTTGTTCTGCAGTGACCCCTCTGACTAGTATGAAGCTCAGGAGTCTGGGAAAGCTGGGTGATGAGGAGGATGTGACAACCTCCCGACCTGTTTCTGTAATGCTGTTACATACATCGTCACACGTCAGGCGCCTGTCCTCATTGTCACACGTCAGGCGCCTGTCCTCATTGTCAAACGTCAGGCGCCTGTCCTCATTGTCACACGTCAGGCGCCTGTCCGCATTGTCACACGTCAGGCATCTGTCCCCATTGTCACACGTCAGGCGCCTGTCCTCATTGTCACACGTCAGGCGCCTGTCCGCATTGTCACACGTCAGGCGCCTGTCCGCATTGTCACACGTCAGGCGCCTGTCCGCAGTGTCACACGTCAGGCGCCTGTCCGCATTGTCACACGTCAGGCGCCTGTCCGCATTGTCACACGTCAGGCTTCTGTCCGCATTGTCACACGTCAGGCTTCTGTCCGCAGTGCCACACGTCAGGCATCTGTCCGCATTGTCACACGTCAGGCGCCTGTCCGCAGTGTCACACATCAGGCGTCTGCCTCCATTGTCACACGTCAGGCTTCTGTCCGCAGTGTCACACGTCAAGCGCCTGTGCGCAGTGTCACACGTCAGGCGCCTGTGCGCAGTGTCACACGTCAGGCGCCTATGCGCAGTGTCACACGTCAGGCGCCTATGCGCAGTGTCACACGTCAGGCGCCTGTGCGCAGTGTCACACGTCAGGCGCCTGTCCTCATTGTCACACGTCAGGCGCCTGTCCTCATTGTCACACGTCAGGCGTCTGTCCTCATTGTCACACGTCAGGCGCCTGTCCTCATTGTCACACGTCAGGCGCCTATCCTCATTGTCACACGTCAGGCGCCTGTCCGCATTATCACACGTCAGGCGCCTGTCCGCAGTGTCACACGTCAGGCGCCTGTCCGCAGTGTCACACATCAGGCGTCTGCCCCCATTGTCACACGTCAGGCGCCTGTCCGCAGTGTCACACGTCAGGCATCTGTCCGCATTGTCACACGTCAGGCGCCTGTCCGCATTGTCACACGTCAGGTGCCTGTCCGCATTGTCACACGTCAGGCGCCTGTCCGCAGTGTCACATGTCAGGCATCTGTCCGCAGTCTTACAAGTCAGGCATCTGTCCGCATTGTCACACATCAGGCATCTGTCCGCAGTCTTACATGTCAGGCATCTGTCCGCATTGTCACATGTCGGGCATCTGTCCGCTGTTGACTCAGGACATGTGGATGTGTTGAGCCCCCGGATGATGTTATAGCAGTGGGACGGCCAGTCACTCACTAGGTGGAAGTGTGACATCACTGCGGTGGTGAGATACAGCCGGACCTTAGGGTTTTGTCAAGTGACGCCAGTGCCTGGTGGGCACACAGGTGTGATGGCACGTCTGCTTTTAAGTTGTAAGGCCAGTTGTGTGGTGCCCCACTGTGGGTGTTGCTATCCTTTACATCCCTCGTAAAAGTCTGTACTTGTTTGTGGCCTTATCACAGCTATAGTGTTACCAGAGATGACCACTAGATGTCACTGTATTGTATAACTTAGGTCTAGAAGCCGCACAGCTGAAGTATCCTCAAGGGTTATTGTTTGTATAAGTCCCAGATTCTGTTAACCAGTAGGATTTCTCCTTTCTTCTCCGCTATCCTCTCTTTTCTATCCCATTTATCTACTCTTTCCACCCAACCACAGCACATCTTACACGCTGGTTAGGAAGTTAGTCCCTTGGGTGAAGGGGGAGTCTTAGCTGAGCCTTGGTGGAGAAAGGACGCAACTCAGATAGCTCTCTACCGTGGTTCCACCTGATCCCTGGTCCTCTGCCAGGTTTCCTCTACAGAAGACTCTACAAGTCAGTCTTAGTCAGTGCCACGCACGGGTAGGACGCAGGACAGAGCCCTCTGACAAACCTTTCTTGAAGCACCACACAAGCTGATGCACTGTTAAGCCCTTCAAGAAAGGACTAGTCAACAGATCACCTCAACCCACGCCGAGGACTAGGAGTAACTACAGTGCAGAACAGTATCCACAGAAAATCCAAAGAGCTAGCAACTGATCCGGGTGGAGCAACGTTACGTAAAATCTATGAACTCCATCTTTCGGGTGTACTTAGAAAATCCTAACCATTCCGCTTATCCCAGGTAACAGGGTCTGCGGCCTGTGTCACCCATTGGTACGGTTCTGCCAAAGCTTGTGGGCATAAGGTGGTGTGAAGACTATAGGAAAGGTCAAAACACAGGCACAGGTTGTTTCTTCTTCCTCTACAAGTATTCTTCTCTACACTCCAACCTCCCGGCAGAGCACATTACTACTTGGGTTGAGACTCTCACGGCACCGTCCTCTCTACTACGCTGCCTCAGTACAACCTTATCACCTCTACTACATCCACCTCAGCACTTATCACACAGATCTGGCGGTTCTATGTTCGTGTACTGTATCAAGTGTATCCAAGATTCGTTGTTTTACCTGCTGCATATTAACAAGTAGTAACCAAGTCAACGTTATTAGCTGAGTCACCTCCACCTGCCCAGCATATACACCGCAACCTTGGGACATTTCCTCTTTCTGTGGGTGGCGGGTCCTACTATCCGGGAGGGTCATTACACCACTCTGGCCATCCGCGGCATAATAACAAGGGACCCGGCAGCAATTCGACAGGACACCGACCACAGGGGAGAAGGGTACAACCGGCCTTACACCTTAAAAGTAGGCGTGCCATCACACATGTGTGCCCACCAGGCACTGGCGTCACGTGACAAAACCCTAAGGTCCGGCTGTATCTCGGCCATCCACCATAGAAGTGGCGTCACACTTCCATCTAAAAAGTGACCGGCCGTCCCACCGCTACAACATCACCGGGGGCTCACCACAGTTGTACACTTCTCCCCTGTGGTCGGTGTCCTGTCCTGTGGTGTAATGACCCTTCCAAATAGTAGTAGGGCCCGCCACCCACAGAAAGGAGAGATGTCACAAGGTTGCGGTGTGTATATGCTGTGCAGGTGGTGATGAATAATAACAGAGGACGGTGCCCTGAGAGTCTCAACCCAAGTAGTAATGTGCTCTGCCAGGATGTTGGAGTGTATAGAAGAATACTTGTAGAGGAAGAATACAACCTGTGCTCGCGTATTGACTTTCCTATAGTCTTCACACCTTCTTATGCCCACTAGCTTTGGCTGAACCGTACTAATAGGTGACACAGGCCCCCGACCTTCTTACCTAGGATTAGCAGAGTGCTGAGGGTTCCCTGGCTGCGAGATGGAGTTCATAGACTTTCTAGTAACTTTGCTCCACCCGGATCAGTTCCTAGCTCTTTGGCTCTTTAGTGGATACTGTCCTGCACTGTGGTTACTCCTAGTCCTCAGCGTGGGCTGTGATGATCTGTTGGCTAGTCCTCTCCTGAAGGGTTAAGCACTGCATTATGCATGGTATAGGCACTTCAAGAAAGAAGTTTGTAAGAGGGCACTGTCCTGCGTCGTACCCATGCGGGGTACTGACTAAGACTAGGACTTTTCTGTAGAGGGGACCTGGTAGAGGGCCAGGGCGCAGGTGGAACCACTTTGGAGAGCTATCTGAGCTGCGTCCTTTCTCCAGCGAAGCTCAGCTAAGACTCCTCCTTCACCCAAGGGACTTACTTCCTATCCAGCGTGTAAGGTGCGCTGTGGTTGGGTGGAGAGAGTGCAACAGAAGAGTAGAGAGAGAGGAGGTGATAGGAAAGAAGAAAGTAAAGATCCTACTGGTTCACAGAATGTGGTGCAAAGATGTTCTAGTTGGGGGAGTGGCTGCCTCTACTTGGTCGTGCACTCCACCTGTCTCACCCAGGTGGTGCAATTATTTTTGCAGATATTAGACGGATCTTGCATGCCCAGAGCATAGGCGTATTATACGCCATGGAGAGGCCATAGTACAGCGTAGGATCTGCCTCGATATGAGTCCACCTTATTGTGGTGAGGCAGTTTACGCTGTTTGCAAATAGTAACCAAGAGACTCATTATTATTGTGGGAATTTTTTTTGGCAGTTGGGGGGGGGGGGGCTGCTTTTAACTATTTTCATGTCTTTGGTGGGTCTGTATCTTGTTGTTGCGGTGAGCTGTTGCATTTTTCTGTGTTTTTGTGTGTTCACAGAATCTGGTGCAGCTTCCAAACTTCAATATACAATACAGCGACATCTAGTGGTCATCTTTTAGTACGACTTTGGCTGCAACAAGACCCCAAAAAGTACAGACTTTTACGAAGGGTGTGAACGGCAGCAACACCCCTAGTGGTACACCACATGGAGCTAATACAACATCCCACATCCTGACGGCTGAGCGCTAACTGAAATGAATGGATTTGATGGACGCCCATTCATTTCAATGGCTGCTGTTTAAAGCTTCATTTCCCTGGAGGGCAGGAAGAAAAAGGTCATCATAGGTAACAACCTATCACAGCAGTAAGATGCCGGCACATTGCAGGAGCTGTAGGGGACGCAGAGCTAGCACTCACATCATCAGAGTCTATACAGGTTGTGTGATGGTGTTACAGTGCAACATAACACGACTGCACCGACGGACACAAAACATCCATCTCTCCTGGCTCCTTGGTTGCAGGTTGTAAAGTCACATGCGAATCTGTAACCATCAACCTCAGTGCAGGACGCAGGTGACTGCTGTGTGTGATGCAGGAGGCTCAGGAAGATATCCTGCAAACACTATAGTCATTCACTGATGACATCACTCACCACAGTCCCCAGTCACACACTGATGACTTCACATGTCATAGTCTCCAGTTACACTCTGCTGGGGGGGGACCTGTATATATATACACAGCACTCTGCTGGGGGACCTGTATATATATACACAGCACTCTGCTGGGGGACCTGTATATATACACAGCACTCTGCTGGGGGGACCTGTATATACACACAGCACTCTGCTGGGGGACCTGTATATATATATATACACAGCACTCTGCTGGGGGGACCTGTATATATATACACAGCACTCTGCTGGGGGACCTGTATATATACACAGCACACTGCTGGGGGGACCTGTATATATACACAGCACTCTGCTGGGGGGACCTGTATATATATACACAGCACTCTGCTGGGGGGGACCTGTATATATATATATACACAGCACTCTGCTGGGGGACCTGTATATATACACAGCACTCTGCTGGGGGGACCTGTATATATACACAGCACTCTGCTGGGGGGACCTGTATATATATATACACAGCACTCTGCTGGGGGACCTGTATATATACACAGCACTCTGCTGGGGGACCTGTATATATATACACAGCACTCTGCTGGGGGGACCTGTATATATACACAGCACTCTGCTGGGGGACCTGTATATATACACAGCACTCTGCTGGGGGACCTGTATATATACACAGCACTCTGCTGGGGGACCTGTATATATACACAGCACTCTGCTGGGGGGACCTGTATATATACACAGCACTCTGCTGGGGGGACCTGTATATATATACACAGCACTCTGCTGGGGGACCTGTATATATACACAGCACTCTGCTGGGGGGACCTGTATATATACACAGCACTCTGCTGGGGGGGACCTGTATATATATACAGCACTCTGCTGGGGGGACCTGTATATATATATACACAGCACTCTGCTGGGGGGACCTGTATATATACACAGCACTCTGCTGGGGGGACCTGTATATATACACAGCACTCTGCTGGGGGACCTGTATATATACACAGCACTCTGCTGGGGGGGGACCTGTATATATACACAGCACTCTGCTGGGGGACCTGTATATATATACACAGCACTCTGCTGGGGGACCTGTATATATACACAGCACTCTGCTGGGGGGGACCTGTATATATACACAGCACTCTGCTGGGGGACCTGTATATATATATACACACAGCACTCTGCTGGGGGGACCTGTATATATATACACAGCACTCTGCTGGGGGGACCTGTATATATACACAGCACTCTGCTGGGGGACCTGTATATATACACAGCACTCTGCTGGGGGACCTGTATATATATACACAGCACTCTGCTGGGGGGACCTGTATATATACACAGCACTCTGCTGGGGGACCTGTATATATACACAGCACTCTGCTGGGGGACCTGTATATATACACAGCACTCTGCTGGGGGGGACCTGTATATATACACAGCACTCTGCTGGGGGGGACCTGTATATACACACAGCACTCTGCTGGGGGACCTGTATATATATACACAGCACTCTGCTGGGGGGACCTGTATATATACACAGCACTCTGCTGGGGGGGACCTGTATATACACACAGCACTCTGCTGGGGGACCTGTATATATATACACAGCACTCTGCTGGGGGACCTGTATATATATACACAGCACTGTGCTGGGGGACCTGTATATATACACAGCACTCTGCTGGGGGGACCTGTATATATACACACAGCACTCTGCTGGGGGGACCTGTATATATATACACAGCACTCTGCTGGGGGGACCTGTATATATACACAGCACTCTGCTGGGGGGACCTGTATATATACACACAGCACTCTGCTGGGGGGACCTGTATATATACACAGCACTCTGCTGGGGGGACCTGTATATATACACACAGCACTCTGCTGGGGGACCTGTATATATATATACACACAGCACTCTGCTGGGGGGACCTGTATATATATACACAGCACTCTGCTGGGGGACCTGGCTGTATATATATACACAGCACTCTGCTGGGGGACCTGTATATATACACACAGCACTCTGCTGGGGGGACCTGTATATATACACAGCACTCTGCTGGGGGACCTGTATATATATACACAGCACTCTGCTGGGGGACCTGTATATATATACACAGCACTGTGCTGGGGGACCTGTATATATATACACAGCACTCTGCTGGGGGACCTGTATATATACACAGCACTCTGCTGGGGGGACCTGTATATATACACAGCACACTGCTGGGGGGACCTGTATATATACACAGCACTCTGCTGGGGGGGACCTGTATATATACACAGCACTCTGCTGGGGGGACCTGTATATATACACAGCACTCTGCTGTGGGGACCTGTATATATACACAGCACTCTGCTGGGGGGACCTGTATATATACACAGCACTCTGCTGGGGGGACCTGTATATATACACAGCACTCTGCTGGGGGGACCTGTATATATATACACAGCACTCTGCTGGGGGGACCTGTATATATATATATATATACACAGCACTCTGCTGGGGGGACCTGTATATATACACAGCACTCTGCTGGGGGGACCTGTATATATATACACAGCACTCTGCTGGGGGGACCTGTATATATATATATACACAGCACTCTGCTGGGGGGACCTGTATATATACACAGCACTCTGCTGGGGGACCTGTATATATACACAGCACTCTGCTGGGGGGGACCTGTATATATACACAGCACTCTGCTGGGGGGACCTGTATGTATATATATATATACACAGCACTCTGCTGGGGGGGGGGGGGGGGGCTCTGACAATCTTGGTTACAGTTGTGATAAATTTAAATAAGAAAAATAACCCATCCTCCCGGTTATGCATGATCCGTCAGTGATGGCCGGGTGCACAGACTGGTGAGTCCAGTGATACAGGTTCCAGGAATGATCTTCAACTTTGTCTGGGGAAACCAAGCAGGAGACAGTGGGGTACGTCGGCATGTAGCAATGTCTCCAACCACTGGTTGGACTTTGAGATAGACTAGAGAGTGACAATCCCTCTCAGCGTGGAAAGGTCTGGTTCCCTCACTTGTGGTGGTTACCCCCTCGGAGCATTAGCAGACCATGGCCTGGCTTTCAGGAACTAAAGGAACTAGGAATACAGCTTAGTTCTTCAGGCCCTGAAGAGGACGCCCCCTGTAGGATAATCTGCTCACACTAAGCACATGGCCCTCTCCACCTCTACTTATAGACTACAAGGGGGCTGCAGCCTGTGTGATGGACACCCAGCAATTATGATGTCTCCATCTGCTGCACCTGAGGACACGTCAACACATTCTGGCGGAAGTCAGGTCCACAGAGGGAAGGGCGGAGAACATGGATCCAGTGGTCTTTTTCTGCCAACCATCTTCTATGTTACTATATTATTATATTAATGTTACTGTATTACTATATTAATGTTACTATATTGTTATATTAATGTTACTATATTATTATATTAATGTTACTGTATTACAATATTGTTACTATATCACTAAATTACTATGGTACTGTTGCCATGTTGCTGTTACTACTGTATGTTACTATATTACTATGTCACTATATTGCTATGAAACTGTTACTATATTACTGTATTACTGTTACTATATTACTGTATTACTGTTACTATATTACTGTATTACTGTTACTATATTGCTTTTACTATGTTACTATGTTAGTATTGTTACTCAGCCTTGTGACTACTCTCCCTCCATATATTTCACCATCTCATCATTCTAAATGATGATTCTTTTTTTACGCAGTTTTACAAAATGACTGAAAGTGAAGTTATTTTAATGGAGCGTTAAGCGTTGCAGAACAGGCTGTATTCTCCAGGAATTGTCAGGAGAACAATGTGGGGACTTTTGTAGTCTTGTCACTTTGATGAATGTCTTGATAGCATCAGGTTTCAAAAGCAAAGCAACTGCAGCTTTTTTTTTTTTCCTATTGCGTTCCGTCACTTAAATGCCATCTGCAGCGGTATTTGTCAGCATCAGAAGCCGTCATCTCTCTGAAGAGCATCGCGCCCGGCCCGGGATCTGATTCAACCTTGAAGAACAGAAATGTGTTACATTAATAAAAGAGAATTAAACTGGGAAATTTGCAAAAATGTCAGCGAGCGCGTGAAGGAAATTGTCAGCCGCAAACGGGACTGAGGGATGAAAGATGAAACTTCTCTCCTTTCGCAGCATCACCTCCAGGTTCACAATCCCTCCGGGTCCTCGCAGCCTCCTAAACGACTGATGATTTGTAGGTTACCGAGAAGAGAGAACGGCGCGCCGAGACCGAGACTGCGTCTTCTTCCTGGATAAACACAACGCCGCTCCGTAATAAAGATGAATTGTAACAATATTTAAGAAAAATATTATCATCATGGCTGTCGCTTCCCCAGAACAATAAAGTTGTAATTCTAAGAGAAGAAAATTTTTTTATCACATGTGAGACGTCTACATTCAGAGCTACGACACCGCATAGGCAATCCACAATGGTGTGCCGCCACTGGGAGGAAGGGACTACCAATAGGAGGGATCGGCATCAGGAGGGAGAGATCAACATCGGGAGGAAGCAGCACCAGAAGGGAGAGACCACCAACCAAGAGGGAAGGAGTGGCACCAGGAGGGAGAGACTGGCACTGGGAGGGAGAGAGTATCGTCGGGAGGGAGCAGCACCCAGAGGGAGCGACACCAGGAGGGAGAGACCACCACCGAGAGGGAAAGAGTGGCACCAGGAGGAAGAGACCGGTACCGGGAGGGAGACACCAACACCTGGAGGAAGTGACCGACACCAGGAGGGACCACCACCGAGAGGGAAGGAGTGGCACCAGGAGGGAGAGACCGACACTGGGAGAGAGTGACACCAGAAGGAAGAGACTGGCACTGGGAGGGAGAGAGTATCGTCGGGAGGGAGCAGCACCCAGAGGGAGCAACACCAGGAGGGAGAGACCACCACTGAGAGGGAAGGAGTGGCACCAGGAGGAGGAGACCGGCACTGGGAGGGAGACACCAACACCGGGAGGAAGTGACCAACACCAGGAGGGACCACCACCGAGAGGGAAAGAGTGGCACCAGGAGGAAGAGACCGGTACCGGGAGGGAGACACCAACATCGGGATGAAGTGACCGACACCAGGAGGGACCACCACCGAGAGGGAAGGAGTGGCACCAGGAGGGAGAGACCGACACTGGGAGAGAGTGACACCAGAAGGAAGAGACTGGCACTGGGAGGAAGAGAGTGTCGTTGGAAGGGAGCAGCACACAAAGGGAGCAACACCAGGAGGGAGAGACCACCACCGAGAGGAAAGGAATGGCACTGGGAGGGAGAGAGCATCATTAGGAAGGAGCAGCACCGGGAGGGAAGGACAGACAGTTGCATTGTTATCATAGAGCAAAACCTGGCTGCTGTGTTCCCAAAACAGCTCCACCCTTACCCCCTACACCTCACTTTCCTTCCCACCTCCTCCTGTCTGGCCTCTGCATTACCCCTGCTCTCCTGCACATCCACCACATCCATTTATTAACCCCTTCAGCTCCCACTTCCCTTGTCATGGGTCCCTCCTCTATACTACCCATCGTTTAGGGGCCGCCTGTACAATGACACATAGTAGACTATGTGCTGATGTGCAGGAGATCCTATCTGCACCTCATGACTCCTGAGTCACTGACATTGCTCGGAGGTGACAACCTCTGCTACAAAGCAACAGATCCAAACTGCTCAATGATTACACAGATTAGGCTTATTGTACGTGATCATCATCTGCTCAATGCCAAGAGGTGGCATCAAATTTGTAAAGCCACCAGCTCCCATGAGTGATCACCATCTACTTGATGGGTTCTTATGCTTCCTGTCTGAATGAATCTTAGGTTTTGGAGAGGAATGACTCCCCGTGAGCCCATAAAACATTTTAGATTAACTTGAATGCCAGTTCTAAGCCAAGACTTGTCAACCAACATCTCCGCTCTACCTTGAGGTTGGATGGATGTGAATTCCTGCAGCCATATGACAAGTCATATGAAAAGTGTCACAGTGCTCAGCGGCTCAGTGAGTAGCATTTAATATGGCAGCACACTGGCTCAGTGCTTAGCACTGTCATCTTGCAGCACTGGAGCCCAAGATTCACATCCAAGGACAACATCTTCAAGGGGTTTAAATAATATTCCTGTGTGTGTGTGTGTGTGTGTGTTTGTGGGGGGGGGTCCTTCCGGTACTCTGCATTCACTATATACTGTAAGGACAATAATAACTACTATATATTGTTGCATATGGAAGAGCTTGAATTCTTCAGATGTTTAGACTAAACCCATCCTGTCTCCTGCTAATCTAAACAAACTGGTTCCATCTTTACAGGAAATGCTCAGCCAATCACTGTCTAGGTCACTGTTGTGGCCAGAGAAGCATGCCCTTTATGTTGAGGCTAAATGAGGAAGTAAGGATCCAGTAAGCATTGGAACAGCAGTTGCAGTGTCCCAGAACCCATAAGTCACTGCTGGTTCTGTGTGCATATGTAGGTTGGTGATGACGGTATATGCTGCTCTCTCCTCTGGACATATTGTGTCTTATTGTCAGTTATGCATTAGTGGGGGAGTATGCAGTGTCCCAGAACCTATGCGCTACTGCTGGTTCTGTGAATATGTACTGTAGGTTGACACTGAGGGTTTATCTTATTTGTTATTTTGTGGATGCTTAAAGGTAGTACTGCATTTTGGCTACTAGATGTCACCCTGTATTTTCTCCTACTGTAATCCCTGTAAAGGTCACCCTAAAGAGATATTTTCCCTGTCTCCCCAGGTTCCGCTCCACCAATCAGAAACCTCCAGAAAGTCTATAAGTACAGATGGAGTGGCTCCATGTGCTGCAGTTCTGTAGAAGAAGACTAGTGAGGAAGTGGAAATATTTTCCTGGGGTCTGGCCATTGGGCCAGAGCCCACCTTCTTGGTTCCTCAAGTGTATGCTGATCCTGTTTCTCAAATGTTTCTACATGCTAGTCATGTTGGGCTAGTACACCTAAGGTGAGGCTACCAGGAACTACAGCACATCCATGCTGATGGACTATCCTATACTCACCCAAGCCCTGCAACGTCACCAAGAGCTTCAGTCTTCAGTCAGCAGATTGGAAAGGACCAACTACACCGAATTACCGTGTGGCAACTCACCAGGACCTAAAAGGATGCCCCAAAGGCCGGCTCACCCTTAACTGGAGCCTTTATTGGAGCCTTGTCACTCTGTGCCCTTGACCAACTAGAGACAGAGATAGCAGCGCACCCTCTCTAAGCCCCGAGATTTTGTCTAGAGACAGAAGAGACTCAGGGAACACATTCAAGGCAGCCAAATCTTCCTCCTAACATCCAGAGCAATATCCCTTTAATATAAAGAAGCTATTTAGGTGCAGATATAAGAAAATGGGATTCAGAAGCAACAAAGGAACAGTAGATGTGGAAGGCCAGAGGCTTAGAATTAGCAAACAATAAGTCACGTCAAGTACCCTGGTGTTAAACTGTCTCCCTTTGCAGCGCTGAGTAGTTTTCGCTTAATGGCACCTCTGAAATAACAGGACGAGCGGTGGCAGCTGCACCACTTCACCATAATGATGATTGGAGGTTTAGCTTAATTTTACCCACAAAAACTTTCTCTTAAAGGGAATATGTCACCAGGTTTCTGCAGCTAGATCCCGCCCCCTCTGAGGGGGATGACTCTCATTCAGGAGATAAGATGATTCATTTCTTTCTTCCTTTCTTTTGCACTTTTTTTCTTCGACTCTAGAAAGTTGTGATCAGGAGCCGGCGGGCGTGGGGACTGGCAGCTCATGACTATTGCTGAATATGAAGCACCCTCCTGCTCTGCAGCCCGCAGCTAATAAACAGTGGTTTTAACTAAGCGACTGCGAAGAATAAAGTAAGGAAAGTGAGTAAGGATCTGGTAAATACAGGAGGCGCCTCTCTTACCATCGCTGTGGCAGAGATGCTCGGTGGCGGTATGGCCTCTGGGTACCGTACGGAGAGGCATTGTCCAGTATTACCAGGATGACCTCTGTCCAGGAGATCTCCAGGATTCTTAGTTATGGGCCTAAAAGGGGGTTTCTATTACCCTTCCTAAGGTGCAGGACACAAACAAAAAGATCCAGGGATAGCTGCAGAACAATGAACTTTAACTGAACAGTCTCTTAAAGGTACAGTGAGGATAATACAAGATCCGGAATACAAGGTGAGGTTTTAGCTTGAGAGGTTGACTACTCAGTTCACCCCCTTTAAGATAACTGCATTCACAGATAGATCAAGTTTTTAGAATTCTTGGATTTCAAAGTCTCTCTAGAAGGCGACTTTAGTAGGTTCTGGTAACAGTGAAATGGCGGACTACTTAAAGGGGACCTGTCCAAATAGCTCAGTACTCTGCTGCAGGGGGCACTTACAACTTTGGAGTTGATTGCGAATACTTGAGGAAACAACCCATACTCACAGCTATGAATGATCCATCAATGATGGGCAAAAACAGAAAGTGGCACATCCAGTAGTACAGTCCCCTGTATTGTAAACCATCCATTTGGTGAGTTACAGCAGGGTACCTCGGCAAATAGCTTTTTTCTAACTGCTGTCTGGTGAATAAAGCTCCCTGCAGATTGCAGAGCTCGTAGAACTCAAATAACCCCCTCAGCGTGGACAGATCTTACTCCCTTATTGGTGGTAGTCGCACCAGGGGTGTTTTCGCTATCCATAGCTTTTACAGAAAGGAAAGTAGGAAATAGACCTGATCAGCATGCACTAAAAGGATGCAGACTTGGGTGCTGGCAGGCTGGCAACACTCTCTGGTCCAAGAACAGGAACTTTACACCAATTCTGAATCTGGAACTGAACTAATCTAGAATCTGAGCACATGACTATTTATAGACTTTGGAGCTGTTTTCTATTGGTGGAGCTACACCTGGGTTCTGGGACACCGCACGGGCATGATGGGAGTTGTAGTTTTTTCACTGGCTGAAGTGCCTCATGGTTTCCCTCCATGTTCTGTACACCAATCACTGACCAGTTTAACCTATGCATTATGGAAATTTGGGGGCAAATCTTTACATTTTCAGATTCCTTCTTTGGATTGGCATCTCTCAGCCGTTCGAATGGTAACTTTCCAGCATAAGCGTCTCTGTACGGAGAGAGAAAGAGTCCTCAGGCTCCTCGCCAGCTATGACACAAAAGGGAAGATCCCGTATTTTCAGCGCCATCAGTAATACAATCCCCGCCATTAATCATGTGGCAGATGACGTTTCTTTTACATTCTCCTCGTCTGACCATCTTGGTGGCTGAAAACAAGAGTCACAGATGAGAATCAGTCCATGTATCAGTCCAGGTACGAGTTCCCCCTTGTAGGTAGCGGTTCTGGAGGGAGCGGTATGTTCTCGTGTCCCGCACTGTGCCCCCAGGTTATTGTTCTATAACTTGGGGGATGCCACTTTATGGAGAATGTTGAGTGAGTGGGTGCTGTGTGTGTATCCATTACCTGGTGTCCATCCAGCCACACTTCACAACTCTCTCAATCTGGCACCATTACATTGACTGTGCACACAGATAGACAAAGCAACCACAGTCCATGGGCTTCTCAGCAGGACAGGGCGGTCCATGGGCTTCTCAGCAGGACAGGGCGGTCCATGGGCTTCTCAGCAGGACTGGGCGGTCCATGGGCTTCTCAGCAGGACAGGACGGTCCATGGGCTTCTCAGCAGGACAGGACGGTCCATGGGCTTTTCAGCAAGACAGGGAGGTCCATGGGCTTCTCAGTAGGACAGGACGATTCTTGGGCTCCTCAGCAAGACAGGGAGGTCCATGGGCTTCTCAGTAGGACAGGACGATTCTTGGGCTCCTCAGCGGGACATTACGGCCCCTGGACTTCTCAGAAGGACAGAACAGTCCATGGGCTTCTCAGCAGGACAGGATGGTCCATGGACTTCTCTGCAGGACAGGACGGTCCTTGGGCTTCTCAGCAGGACAGGACAGTCCATAGGCTTCTCAAAAGGACAGGATAGTCCATGGGCTTCTCAGCAGGACAGGACGGTCCATGGGCTTCTCAGTAGGACAGGACGGTCCTTGGGCTTCTCAGCAGGACAGGATGGTCCATGGGCTTCTCAGCAGGACAGGATGGTCCATGGGCTTCTCAGCAGTACAGGATGGTCCATGGGCTTCTCAGCAGGACAGGATGGTCCATGGGCTTCTCAGCAGGTTAGGGTGGTCCTTGGGCTTCTCAGCAGGAGGACATTGGACAATGTTGGGAAATCGAGACTCCGTGTCTGGAATTAGAATGGAAAAGGTATCAGAGTGGCAAACCCTGGTGTCCTGCTTTTCTGCATGTTAGCTTGCACCGGTAGCCGGATTAACTTGTCCATGTTTGTGGATTGTCTGGATTGGCAGAGCAGCAGCTTTCATCCATATGTTCCCCGTTGGCCTTCGCAGGTGCTTGGTGTTGTGGCTGCTGCTGAGACGTTGCACAGTTAATGCTCACAGCGTGTCTCCACCGTACTGTATCAGTTCAGGGTTCGTCGCCTTGGGCAATGAAGTGCTTTAAATACACATTTCTTCTTTTTTCCCTAAAAAGTGACGTCCAACAAACACAAATATAGATTTCCTTCAGCATAAACCAAATGGTAAAGCGCCAAAGTCCCGATGAAAACACAATTGTCCTAGATGTCCTAGATGTTCAGCTCTCATCCTGCTGGAGGTATAGGATCACCTTCATTGAGTATAATATGGAGATGCATGCAGTGAGCTCCTCGGCTCCCCCTGGTGGCGGCTGCTTGCAGACTGAATTTTATCATTTATGGCTATATATACACAGAGGGTGCGGAGCTCTGTCCATTATGGGGATATAATGAGTAATTATGCAGTAGAGAATTTTTAACCTATTTAAATTACATCATCATTTTGTGGAGGCGGTACGTGCCTTGTTTGTGGGAGAAAATCAGCGACATTTTCAGTAGAACGAGCAGTAAAAAAAAAAAAGAATTTTGCCCATATGCTGCGCAATCTGCATAGATCTTGTTCAGTGCATCTTCTCCAGCACTATGTCATGGCATAGCAGAGATGAGTAGGTCTTGTCCTTTGATTGGCCAGATAAGTAAGGAAAGGAAGTTGTGTGTGTATGTGGGTGTATGCGGGTGCCTGGGTGTGTGAGTGTATGAGTGTGTGGGTATGTGTATGTCTGTGTGTATATGTGTCTGTGTAAGTGTGTATGTCTGTGTGTGTATATGTGTCTGTGTAAGTGTGTGTGTGTGTGTGTGTGTGTGTATATGTATGTGTCTGTGTGTATATATATGAGTGTCTGAGTATGTATGTGTGTCTGTGTGTAATCGTGTGTATGTTTGTGTCTGTGTGTCTCTGTGTGTGTCTGTGTAAGTATGTGTTTGTTTGTGTGTCTGTATATGTATGTGTGTGTCTCTGTGTATATGTGTGTGTCTGTGTGCCTGTGTGTATGTTTGTGTCTGTTTGTCTGTGTTTGTGTGTGTGTGTGTGTGTTTGTCTTTGTGTATACTGTATGTGTGTGTCTGTGTATGTATGTGTGCCTGTGTAAGCGTGTGTGTGTGTGTGTGTGTGTATGTTTGTGTCTCTGTGTGTGTCTGTGTAAGTATGGGTTTGTGTCTGTGTGTATATATGTGTGTCTGTGTATGTATGTGTGCCTGTGTTAGTGTGTATGTCTGTGTGTGTATATGTGTCTGTGTGTGTGTGTGTGTGTGTGTATGTATGTGTGTCTGTGTATTTCTGTGTGTGTATATATATGAGTGTCTGAGTACTGAGTATGTATGTGTGTCTGTGTGTAATCGTGTGTATGTTTGTGTCTGTGTGTGTCTGTGTAAGTATGTGTTTGTTTGTGTGTCTGTATATGTATGTGTGTGTCTCTGTGTGTGTCTGTGTGCCTGTGTGTATGTTTGTGTCTGTTTGTCTGTGTGTGTGTGTGTGTCTGTGTGTATACTGTATGTGTGTGTCTGTGTATGTATGTGTGCCTGTGTAAGTGTGTGTGTGTGTGTATGTTTGTGTCTCTCTGTGTGTCTGTGTAAGTATGGGTTTGTGTCTGTGTGTATATATGTGTGTCTGTGTATGTATGTGTGTCTGTGTGCCTGTGTTAGTGTGTGTGTCTGTGTATGTGTTTGTGTCTCTGTGTGTATTCATGTCCGTGTATGTATGCGTGTCTGTGTTTCTGTGTTCCTGTGTGTGTATGTGTGTCTGTATGTCTGTGTTTTTGTGTGTGTATGTGTGTCCTGCCTAACAATATAGAGAAGGAGAAATAGCTGCACCCTATAGGGACTCAATAACAGCAGTGACATCACTAACCTCACCTGTCACTGCTCTGAAGGGTTAATCTAACACACTCAGCTCTGCTACATCTGCTTAGGTTGGGTATAACTAAGTGCGCATTGATTTACAGCTTGGTTTGGCTGCGGTATTCTGAACGGGTGCCAGTCTATGGCAGATTTCACGTCTGGCAGGAGGATCAACACGGAGATTAGTCACATGGTAAATACAGCGCTATAATGTGTGTATTCCCAGAGAGGACTGGGGCATCAGTGTACAGAACATGACCGAACACGAGGGAAGGCAATGCATCATGGGAAGAACAAAGGATACCGAAGAGTATTACTAGATACTACTATTACCATACTACTATACTGTATTAGCTATATAGAGAATATAATGCTGCAATGCATCATGGGAAGAACAAAGGATACCTAAGAGTATTACTAGATACTACTATATACTACAGAATATAATGGGACAATGCATCATACAAAGGATACCTAAGGGTATTACCATACTATACACTTCTATAACCATAGTACTGTACCGTATAGTGTGCATAAAGTTTATAATGGCGCAATGCATTATGGGTAGAACGAAGGATACCTAAGAGTATAACTATACAATATACTACTATAACCATAGTACTATAGAACCTAATAGTTAGTGGATAATTCTGGTTTTCGCTGGATTTTTCCTCCAGATGTGATTGGTTGTTTCCCATGTTGGATCACTGCCCCCCCTCATAGTCCGAGCCGCAGAGCGTTACGTGTCCATCATTAGCCACCATGTTCTCTGCTCCATCCCGGTGACCACCATCGACGCTCCGATGAAGTGTGCGAGGCCGAACAAATGAGGAGCCGGAAACGTCAATAAGAAGCGTGTAGCCGCTGAGCGGATTATCTGCTTCCCACATGAAGCATTTCAGGATTTTCCAGGAGACCCCCCCCCTCCCTATAATAGACCTTATTGGATTAGGAGACTCGCTCAGATATGGCGGCAGATGCTTAATGGCAAATTTATATCAAATATCGTCCCAAAGGGGAAATCCAAATGTTTTCCTATGGAAGCTGGGAAATTAACTCTTCTTGTGTCCTTGTTATCTTTTCTTGGACCAATGACCCGTGTACAACAATGACCTGTATACAACAATGACCTGTATACAACAATGACCTGCATACAACAATGACCTGTATACAACAATGACCTGTATACAACAATGACCCGTGTACAACAATGACCCGTATACAACAATGACCTGTATACAACAATGACCTGTATACAACAATGACCTGTATACAACAATGACCTGCATACAACAATGACCTGTATACAACAATGACCCGTGTACAACAATGACCTGTGTACAACAATGACCCGTGTACAACAATGATCTGCGTACAACAATGACCTGTATACAACAATGACCCGTGTACAACAATGATCTGCGTACAACAATGATCTGTATACAACAATGACCTGCGTACAACAATGACCTGTATACAACAATGACCTGTATACAACAATGACCCGTGTACAACAATGAACTGTATACAACAATGACCCGTGTACAACAATGACCCGTGTACAATGACCTGCGTACAACAATGACCTGCGTACAACTATGACCTGCGTACAACAATGACCTGCGTACAACAATGACCTGTGTACAACAATGACCTGCGTACAACAATGACCTGCGTACAATGACCTGTATACAACAATGGCCTGCGTATAAGAGCTCAGTCATAGAAGTAGCTGGAACAATGAGGCAATGGGAGAGTGCCCCTCCCCCATGTGTATAGACGGCTATCACAGGAGGTCTCCCCTTACCATCCATGAATTATATCTCTGCTATAACTCTCTGTAACTGACCAGTGATTTATATATATGAGACCACATCCTCCTCTTGTCTCATTGTATCAGCAGCCGCCTGGCATTGATTGCTATGATTACGTGCTCTCTGCTGCCACCTCTGTCCATGTCAGGAACTGTCCACAGCAGCGGCAAATCCCCATAGAAAACCTCTCCTGCTCTGGACAGCAAATTACAAATCTCTCGCACTTTCTGGCACCAGTTGATATGAATGAAAAAATTGAATGAAACGATCCCTTTAAGTAATTGACCTACATGTTACAGATGACATGGAGGAGAGGAGTTATAAATGATTATGTATGTTTGCTGCTATCTTTTTAGGCCTGGCGGCCATTGAGCTCGGTTTGACCATATCACTGACTCCTCCCTGAGCTTTGTGATGGGCGTATGGACTCTGCAGTGCTGCGTGGTCTAGAGGTGATTGGTGGCAGAGAACGATGTCCGAGGACCAAGAACCAACAGAAGAAAATATAAATCTATGGAGTAATTAAGAGCAGGAAATCCCTCCGAGTAACGGGAATCAATCAGTCTACACCGAGCGGCTGCATTATTAATCACTCTATTCATCGGAGTTACTATAGCCGCTCATATCATGCATTATTTATCCTAATCCCTTACGGGAGGAGAGGATCCCGGCCAATCCCTGAACAGCTGATCATCTTGGAATAAGGACTGGTAGTGCCGTATGCCAGGGTAGCTGTGCGGTGTTGTGGCTGCTGTGTGGGTGTTGGGTCACTCGGGCACTTGTCTTGGTGGCCAGGAGTGGTGCCCTTCCCCAGGCAAACGGGCTCGAGGTTTGGATAACCCAAGCGTGAACACATGTGTGAGTCCAATAGCTTGACCAGGATAACTTGGTTTACTGGTAATAACTAGAGAGGAGCGAGTTGTGAAATATTTGAAAGCTTGAAATTCAATTCAAACAGACTGCGATGTGCGATTATTCGATCAAATATTGAACCCCAGGAAAGTGAATGTGAGAAAATGTGAGAAATGTGAGAAAAATGCCCGTTTATTGGTAATCTCCAAGTGGTTGAATTTAGGTTTCCAAGTCCACAATGACACGTCAGAAAATAGAGTTTGAGTACCTTTTGGTGAACCCTCCATAAAAGAGTTAGATGCCCTTCAGGTGACAAGTTAGAGACCAACAAAAAAATTGATTTAGATGGCGTCGAGGTAAGCCCTACAAACATTGATTTTTAGGCCATTGAGCTGAGCCCAGCAAACAATATTATTTAGGCCCTTAAGGTGACCCTCAAAAAAATTCTATGGATGACCCTTGAGGTGAGTCCCCCCAAAAAAAAATACATAGCCCTTAAGATGAGCCCTCTAAAAAATGTGTGCGAGTCTGTGGCTGCTGTCCGTGGCTGCTTTCAGTGGCTGCTGTCGGTGGCTCCTAACTGTGGCTGCTGTCCATGGCTGTATTGGTGGCTGCTGTCCGTGGCTGCTTTCAGTGGCTGAAGTCGGTTGCTGCTGTCCGTGGCTCCTATTAGTAGCTGCTGTCCATGGCTGTATCAGTGGCTGCGATCAGTGACTGCTGTCAGTGGCTGCTGTCCGTGGATGCTTTCAGTGGCTGCTGTCTCTGGCTGCTTTCAGTGGCTACTGTTGGTGGCTGTTGTCCGTGCGTGGCTGCTGTCTATGGCTGGACACGTAATGGCTGCTGACATCCACAATCCCTGTATACAGACTCTATTACATATGACCTTTCACACTGATCTGACTGATGTTTTTCCCCCTCCTATATGTGTGTTATCTCCCGGCTGTGATGGAGAAGTGACGGCTGTAACGTCCTATAATAAACATCGGAGTGATGTCCAGGATTTACGTGACGACTCTTCTCTGGCGCGGGTCATAAATAATCATTCTTGTTGCTCCATCAGGATGATAATAAGATGCTGGAGACCCCCCCCCCCCCTCCCCCCTCCCAAATTAAACCCGGAGCTGCTGGAATTTATGATTTTTTCCAGAACTTTCTGAGTCGTGAGCATTTCTAATCGAATGGTGCGAGCGTCATTTCTAATGCAAATCCTCGGCTCTTCTGACAGAATTATTACAATAACTCCCAAACTATTCCAAGATGAAACCTTTTCATGCCAAGCCAGACCCCCCCCCCTCTCCTTTCTTGAATATACTGTACATGGGAGACGGAGACATTCTGCGCTCGGTCTCTGCCTGATGTAACATCTGTAGTGTCTGCCCCGTCACCTTCTATAGTAACATAGGGATGTGTAGGGATGCAGAGATGGGATACGGCACCATCCAGGACTTATGCAGATAGTGGGACCTACAGGTCAGAGTATGGAGTTTATAGAACCATCTCCCTCCTATAACCACGCTGTGGCCCCTGGAGCCGTCGTCAGCTGTGAGCAGGTAGAGATCAGCAAAACTATTGTGTTTCCCTGAAAATAAGACAATGTCTTATATTATTTTTTGCCCCCAAAGAAGCGCTGGGTCGTCTTTCTCCAGAATATATATATCTAGAGACTGTAACGATCTCCCGCAGCAGTTCCTGGACCACTTGTACAGCAGGCACGGTATTGCAGCTTCCGTCCACCAGGGGGAGCTCACCACAGCACACTCGTACAGCACAGCAGGGGCAGAGTGTACAGTATGGCAGATTCCGACCACCAGGGGGAGCTCACCACAGCACACTCGTACAGCACAGCAGGGGCAGAGTGTACAGTATGGCAGATTCCGACCACCAGGGGGAGCTCACCACAGAACACTCGTACAGCACAGTAGGGACAGAGTGTATGGTATGGCAGATTCCAACCACCAGGGGGAGCTCACCACAGAACAATCGTACAGCACAGCAGGGACAGAGTGTACAGTATGGCAGATTCCGACCACCAGGGGGAGCTCACCACAGCACACTCATACAGCACAGCAGGGGCAGAGTGTATAGTATGGCAGATTCCGACCACCAGGGGGAGCTCATCACAGCACACTCGTACAGCACAGCAGGGGCAGAGTGTACAGTATGGCAGATTCCGACCACCAGGAGGAGCTCAGCACTGCACTGTCGTACAGCACAGCAGGGACAGTGTAAGGTATGGCGGCTTCCAGCCACCCCCGGAAGCTCACCACAGCACACTCGTATAGCACAGCAGGGACAGAGCATACGGTATGGTGACTTCCGGCCACCTGGGGGAGCTCACCACAGCACACTTGTACAGCATAGCATAGACAGCGTACAATATGGCGACTTCTGGCACCAGGGGGAGCTCACCACAGCACACTCGTACAGCACAGCAGGGACAGCATAGGGTATAGTGGCTTCCAGCCACCAGGGGGAGCTCACCACAGCACAGCAGGGACAGAATGTAAGGTTATGCTTCCGTCCACCAGGG